>NW_027133374.1:0-7774 GCF_026122565.2 Emydura macquarii macquarii | reverse complement strand
ACTCGGTGTGTTGGTTACCGATGTTTATCAGTGTAGGCTGCGTGCGTGTGTCCCTGTGTAGATGCTGTCCCAGCTCTGGCCAGGAAACTGAGATGGCTCTCACGATTGAATGAGTCGACACGACCACAGATTAGCTGAGTAACGAAGGCGCCCAAGCGAGGTTTATTGCGTGCGGCACAATGAGAAATGACTTACAGAGTATCTCTGGGTCAGTTTCATATCGGTGGCGTTACAATGGTCTCGGCCCAACGGCGGGACTTTCCGTTATCCCCTAGACCAGACACCGGTATTCCCTCTGACACCCTCTTTTATACACTGTTACATACACTTTCGGTCTGCCCCCTTTCACGTAGGTAGTTGCCACCCTCCTGACGTAGTCTAATACCACCTTTTTCCGTTGATTGGCTGATTTGGGCACCGCCACTCCATGTATCATTTCTACCCATCAAAGTGTCATTTCAGAGAGTTAGTATCTTGGTACCTCTTATACCTACTACATATTTTAGTAATATTTTGGCAGTCTTACAACCTTGCAGAATCAGCACTTTCCTGTACCAGTCTCAGTTAATTTGAGTGACCCCTTATACTTCTGTTCACTCGGCTTTTTCCATTTAGGCCTTAGCCTGTTTTACAGGCCTTAAGCTCTCACTTCTTACTACAATGAGTTTCGACCTACAACTTGTCAGCTGAAAACAACCTCAAGCCTCACAATACACACAAAGCTCTTTCCAGGTACCTGCTCCAGGATCATGCAGATCCGCCATGCAATCATCTTCATTGTCTCTTCCCCTGCTTGGGTCACTGCCACTGCCCCCTCCGTATCTGGCATCGCCTCCTCGCCTACACCCTGCCAGTGAGAGAAAAACAAACAAACCCACCAAAGCAAACCCCCAACGAGCTCCACAACAGCACCAGACTCCCCTTGCGAACGCGACAGCTCTGTTTGCTGGCTCCTGTGCGCTGCAGCTGTGCCGCTGCCTGACTGCGTGGCTGCTTCCCTCTGGATGTCTCCAAAGCTGAGGGACCGGCTCAGCCCGGCTGTCAACAGCTGCAACGCCCTCTAAGGTCGGCAGGTTTCTGAGTGCAGCGACGGGCTGGGCAGCGCGAGCAGCAGGGCCTGGGTCTGCGGATCCTCAGGCCCCTTATTATTTATAATGAAGGCCTCGGGTGGGCTGGTGCAGCCCCAGACTCACAGCTATTTTTAGCCCTGCAAGCTAGACCGGAGCTGGCATGGGTCAGCCCCCCGAGCTGCCTCCCAGCACGGACGTGCCCTGAGTGAGAATGGCGCGTGCTTTCCAGTGAGGTACGAGCTACCTGGGCCGTGTCTGCACTAGCACGCCCAGCGAGATCAATGGGCATTGCACCCTGACCAGCACAGGCCGGGCCCAGAACCCCCTAGGCACGTAAAGCCAGGTTTAATTTGTAACGACAGAGGTGCCGGGGCTAGGAACTGCCAGGCCCAGAGGTGCCGGGGCTCAGCCCTGCACACATTAAGCATGGCCTAAAGCCCTTTGGAAATCTGCCCCCTACAGGCTGGTTTGGGGGCAGGGCTGAGCACCCACAGCACCCGTCAAGTCTGAAAATCGGCCTCAAAGAGAGATGCTTGAGAGACGCACGCCGCACGTTCTCTGCACACCAGCAGCTTTACTGACCTCTGACTTGCAAACACCCCAGCAGATGCTATTTATTTCAGTGTGTCAGTAGATGATGGTCTTGCACACGCACAGACACACACACAATGCAGGGCCCATTCCTTCCAGCAGGGGGCAGCAAGGACGGACACACACACGCGCGCGCGCACACACACACACACACACACACACACACAAAACCTCAGCTGCTGCCTTTGAAATCATGGAAACTACCTGCCTTTAATTTTTTCTCTAGCCTTGCCCTGTGGACCATGCCTTGGATGGTGGCTTCTGTTTTCTGTTATCTCATTCCATGAAGGGGCTTAATTGCTCCTTCTATTTAGCCTCTGATTGTAGAATCATCTCCATATCAATATCTGCCTGTGTGAGAGGGGGATCTAATGCTGGAAGGCCTAGTGCTACAGCTGCATGCTTCCACTGGAGGAGAAAATGAGGCTCTCCTGCTCCGTGTTTTCTCAGCATTGCAGATGGAGGGAGATGCACCGCGATCGACTCAGGAGCTGTGGTTAATAAAGACACTGGGGAAGGGATGCTCCAGCAGATTGTTTTATTCATAACCAGGCTGCAGGGCACAGACTCCTCCCAGGGCTGGGAGATACAGGAATTGGAGGAGTTTGTAGCTATGTGCTGGTAAGTCTGGTAAGAGAAGGGGGGTATAACAACCTAGCTCACAGCATGCTTAGCAGGGGAAAGGCCTGGTAGAGAAAGACATCCCCACAGCTGCGTCTCCCTAAAGACCCAGAGGCCTCATTGTATTGCTGGTAGGGGGGAGGGCTCAGGCTGCGGGGTCGCATTTACATGGCCATAGGGGCACGAAGGGGAATCTGCGCCAGTCGCTGCAGATCCCCATGTTAATACTGGGTGTGTAGATAGCACCATCCACTCAGCACCTTACAGACAAACAAGGCTTTGTCCTCCCATCCCAGAGGGAAGGTCCCATTTCACAGAGAGGAAACTGAGGCACAGAACAGTGATGTGAGCAGCACAAAGTTACACAGAATTACAGTGCAGGCGCTGGGGATAGAACCCAGGAGCCCTGTGTTTTCTTTGGCAGACAGCCCTGAGCCCTGTGTTAGTAGCTGAGTGGTCGGGGGATTGCGGGGATTAGCCAGCAGGAGGTTTCCATTGTGCAGAGAAGCAGCGTTTGTGGGACCTGCCGCCGAGGGGAGCCCATGGGGCCCGGCTACTTTCGTTTCTTGGTTTTACTTGTGTGACTTGACCCCTTCCCACCCTGCTTCCGGGATCTCAGGTAATCAGCCACGTTGCCGATGATTCTCAGCCCTGCCGTGATGGTTTTGAAAACCTGCGACAGAAAGTTGCTCTTGCTGGCTGAATCGATCTCCCACCAGAGGCCCGAGATCTCTTCCTCCATGAGCCTGGCTTTCTCCGTGAAGCCCTTCTGCAGCATGGACTTCTGCTCCTCCAGCTTGCTCTGCAGCGCCCGCTCGGCCTCCTGCTGGGCGCTGGCCAACTCCTCCGCCACCTTGGCCTCCAGCTGCCTCACGTTCTCCTGGTGGCTGCGCTCCTGGTCCTTCATCAGCTGCTCCGTCTGCAGCTGCTTCTCCTCCGCCGCCTTCCGCTGCTGCTCCAGCATCTCGGCTCTCTGCTTCTCCTCTTTGGGGTGAGGAGAAAGTGGGAAACTGAGGCACCCGGAGCAGCTCACGGTCAGCACGCAAACCAGCGGCCCATGAGGCAGCTCGTGTGAGACCGCAGTGACCACGGAGGGGCAGGTAACTAGGGGGCTCACCCCTGCCATCAGCGTCTCAGCGTGGGACCTGCCTAACCACGGCTGGAAGGGCAGTAGGGATGGAGACACACAGGGCCCCTGGCATGGGGGGAAGGACAGGGAGTCTCTACAGAAAGGGGGCTGGGGGGGGGCACCCAGGGAGTTTGCTGGGGGCTGGGAGGAGACACAGGGAGCTCGGCCATAGGTGCTCTGCAGCGTGTGACCCCAGGATTCTTTGTGCTCTGCACAGCCACAAGCCCCAGTCCTGGTTCGGGCCCCGCAGCGCCGGGCGCTGCACAGACACATGCTCTGCAGTGACACAAACCGGTTCAGCTGCACAGAAAAGGGGGCAGCGGCTCGTTCACGGGATCTCACCAGCCACGTGCTTCTCTGCCTCGGTCAGCAGGTTGTCGGCCTTCAGCACGGCCTCTGCCTCCGCCTTCTTACTGGCCAGGAACTGCTCCAGGGCCTCCTCCGCCTGCGACAGGGGGGGCAAGCTCTGGATTATTCCTGGGCTCTAATCAATATGCTAGTGAGCTTCCCCCTTTCTCAGGGGAGCATGCTCCACAGGGGGGCTTTATTCCGCCTCGGTGTGACATGTTCTCCCAGGAAGTTGGAGGGATCGGAGGGGCCGGAGTCAGGGATGGGGAGATGGGAGCTCAGCTGTGGCTCATCCCACCTCTCTGTGGCCTTATCCGTCGGTGGGAAAATCGCCCTGTGCTGAGATTGGCTCCTGCTTTGCTGGGGGCTTCCCAAGGGTGCGTTAGAAAGTAAGTGACCGGGTCGAGAGGAGCTGCCTGTCCTCAAGGCAAACTCTCCCCGGGTGGGAATGGGCAATGTTTCTCAAGGCCTGATGCGAAGCACATCGCAGTCAATGGAATGATTCAGATTGGACCATTGCAGGACGAGCCGGGATCCTGGGGAATTCACCGATGGGGCCGTTCTGCTCAGTAAAGCAGCTCCATGACAAAGGGGCTTTGCCGTATTTTGTGTCCCAAAAATTCCAGCTGCACAAAATTTCACACTCAGCCCCGGGGATCAGCCACCAGCGGGGGCATCTCCATCGGCCACAGTGACTCTGCAGTTCCCGATCAGATCCCATTAACCCCCTTGCCGCTGCCCTTCTGCTCTGTGCTCAGCAATACGGGGAAGCCGGACTCAGCCGCTGGGGTTTAGGTGCCACCTCTGCTGGCGATGCACGAGCCAGGCTGGAATCTGGCTCCTTCTCCTGGAGCTGCGCTAGCTGCTGTAACAACCCAGCCTTCAACTGCCAGGCCGGAGGGGAGGGAAGCTAATCTCAGACACTCACCTTCACCCCTTTGTTGGGCTTTGCCCGGAAATTCTCCACCAGCTGGTTCTGGTCCCTGTCGTAGACCTGGTACCCGCCAGGCTGGGAGTAATCCCCGGCACTGAGTTTCTGCTGCATGGCAGCTGAGAGCTCCTGCAGCAGGGCACGGCAGGTCTCCCTGGACACGGCTTCATTTTCTGCTAGGATGTTTCCGTACCGCTCCGTTATCCCAGCCTAGGAGAGGAGAGGGAGAGCAAGAGCTGGGGCTGGATTCCTGGGACTGGCCCCTCCTGCCTCCTCTGGCTGAGGCGTGCACCTAACCGTGGTTCCTTGGCCAGTCGGGGGAATGGGAGAATGAAACGTTCAGTGGCCAATCGGGGGACGGGAGGGCCAATGGTCCACTGGCCAATCATGGGGTTTGGGAGACCCAAAGGCTCAATGGCCAGTCCGGGGATTGGTGGAGAGCCAAAAGGTCATTGGCCAGTCAGGTCATGTGGGTACTGGACGGTCTCTGGAACAGAGACCACGTTTTGCTTGGGAGTCTGTACAGCTCCTGGCGCAAAGGGGCCCTGACCCATGAGCAGGGCTCAGCAACACCCACTGCAGGGCAAATCCGTACCAGCACCACTCTGCCTGCTGGCTGGGCCTCGCGCTGATGGGATCCAGGGCCAGAGCCCAGCCCCGGGATACCCCCACCTACCACCAGCTGCTTCTGGAACGCCTGCTCCTCGTCCTTGAAGGAGCGCCGCATGAAGAGCGCCAGGGCGTCGCCCTCGCATCTCCCATGCGCCTCTGACAGCTCCCGCAGCTCCGCCGGCAGCTGCTGCGCCCCCATCCCGGCCGTGTAGCGAGCCAGCGCCTCCTTGACGGCCGCCTCGTTCTCAATGGCTGCCATGGCCATCACCGCGTTGTCCAGGCAGGGCACCTGCCCGCTCTGGATGGTGCCCACGTAGCTCTGCACCAGGGAGCTGAACCCTGGGGGAGGGAAGCGGGGAAGTCTAAGAGCGGTGGGGCAGGTAATGTACATTAGTACAGCACCTGGCGCAATGCGGACTGCTAAAGGCCTCTGGGCTCTAGCGACCCCACTGGGGAGTGTGTCCCAGATTCTCCTCTGTGCCAATCCACCGGGGACGGGTGTTATTACGGTCACACATACAGAGCTGCTGCTATGAGGCCAGGTACAGAGTGTGTGTCCCGGGTGCCCCCAAGCCAGCCCACAGGGGATACAAGTGGGCAGAGCCCCTGCCAGGAGTCTCGTCTCTCCAGCTCCAGGGGTAACATCTCCTGCTCATGGCGTTGGAGGGCTCCGGTTCCAGCCCCGATGTGTCAGGCAAGAAGGCGACTGTCACACCGGGACAAAGTGACCCAGAGGAGACCAAGGGATCTCTCTGAGTCACAGACCGTTCGATTCTTCCCACACCTGCTCAATTCTCTCTGTAAATAGCCCCTCACATGCTGGGGAAACTCCCCTCTCCCCCGGGGCTGGCTTTCCAGGGGCCAAAGAGGGCAGATCAGCCGCACAGCCATCGGCCTGCGTCTTCTCACAGCAGCCGCGTGGTGCACGTACTTTGCCCGGTGACCAGAATCTCTCCTTTGACCGTCTTGACGCGGGAGTGCTGGAAGATGTAGTCACAGAACCGGCGGGTCTGCTGCAGGAACTGTGGGTCCAGGGCACTGTCGGGCAGCGAATCCAGGCGCTGGGGCTTTAAGGAAAACAAGAATTATCATGAGACTCACGACAGAATCGCAGGAGTTGGGGACCCTGGCTGATCCTGCAGCCACAGTCCATGGGGCTGATCCCGCAGGGTAAGCAGGCCAGAGCCCTTGGGGCCTGGGGCTCCACCCTGGAAGTGCGGGGGGGGGCATTTAACTCCGGGTTTGCCATGCCAGCTTTCGAGGCGCAGAGGCAGCTGTTCGCAGTACGGGGGCCATGAAACACAGGACAGCGGTCCCAAGTGCACTTAGCAGAAAGCCTCACTGTAGACTCCTGCTGCCCCCTGTTTAGGGAGCAGAGATGAGGCCCGGTGCGCTGGGAGAGGGTGGCCATCTCCAAACTTAGATGCAGCCAGCCCCCCGCCCCCTTTGCCTCAGTCTCCCCTCCTAGCCAAACTGCAAATCTTCCCTCCTCCAGGGCAACGAAATTCATGAGGAATCATTACACCACCGACCTTGGCACCTGGGATCCCAGCGACCACTACTGAGCCCCCGCCCTGCCCCCTGCCCCACCATGCCCCCTACTAACACCCCCTCCTCACTCCATGCAGCACAGCGCCCCACTGACCTGCTCCCTACAGAGTCACTGCGATGCAGGGAGGGGCCAAGCTCCCACCTCCGCGGGAAATGCTGCCCGGCCACTTTGAGACCCAGAGCAGCGTCTGGGACCCCCAATGTCCACCCGGCCTGGCGGGAAGGAGGCAGGAGAGGGGCCCAAACAGCCCTTGAAGCCCCTCTGTGACCCTCCCCACACACAGAGCAGGGCACAGCCCCACCAGCAGTGGGCGCAGGGACACACGGACACACGCACACACACACACACACGGTTTGGCTCAGCCCGGTGAGGACGGGGTTTCACTGACCAGGCCCAGCTGAAATCCGACTGTCAGTTAAACCGGCGGGTGAAGGGCTCCTGAGGCTGCAGGGTTGTTGCTAAGTGGCCGGGCAGCCGACGGGCAGAGCCCTGGGTGTTAAAGTGTTAAATACAGAAACCACCTGCTCATGGGCACCTGTCACTGGCAGTGGCACAGAGTGAGAAATAGAACCCAGGAGTCCTGTGTCTCAGATCTCCGCTCCAACCACTAGCCCCCATGGACCTCCCACACCCAGGGGGAGAACCCAGGAGCCTTGGCCCCCCAGACCCTCTGCTTGAACCACTAGACCTCACTCCCCTCCCACAGCCAGGGGGAGAACCCAGGCGTCCTGGCTCTGAGGCACCGGGACATGCCGAGGCACCGAAGCGCCAGGCCAGGCTGGGGGCTGCTCTCTGCACACGTGGGGTCCCGCAGGCAGCCTGCCCAAGGCCCTGCGGTGCCGATACCCCATCGCCAGCCAGCCCCGTGTGCCGTGCACAGCTCCCACTGCTCTGGAGCCAGCCCACGTTTGTACCTGGCA
>NW_027133373.1:0-77434 GCF_026122565.2 Emydura macquarii macquarii | reverse complement strand
CAAAGGATAGATGCATCTACGTTGTTTTTGGCCACAGAACTCTCGTTGTTTTTGCCATATTGGCTTTGATAAGAAAAGCTCAAAGGATAGAAACATCTACATTGTTTTTGGCAACGAGAGTTCTGTGGCCCTTTAAAGATTTTAGTCTTTAAACGGCCACAGAACTCTCGTTGTTTTTGCCATATTGGCTTTGATAAGAAAAGCTCAAAGGATAGAAGCATCTACGATGTTTTTGGCCACAGAACTCTCGTTGTTTTTGCCATATTGGCTTTGATAAGAAAAGCTCAAAGGATAGAAGCATCTACGTTGTTTTTGGCAACGAGAGTTCTGTGTCCCTTTAAAGACTTCGGGCCACAGAACTCTCGTTGTTTTTGCCATATTGGCTTTGATAAGAAAAGCACAAAGGATAGAAGCATCTACGTTGTTTTTGCCATATTGGCTTTGATAAGAAAAGCTCAAAGGATAAAAGCATCTACTTTGTTTTTGGCAACGAGAGTTCTGTGGCCCTTTAAAGACTAAAGTCTTTAAATGGTCCCAGAACGCTCGTTGTTTTTGCCATATTGGCTTTGATAAGAAAAGCTCAAAGGATAGAAGCATCTACGTTGTTTTTGGCAATGAGAGTTCTGTGGCCCTTTAAAGACTAAAGACTTTAAAGGGCCACAGATCTCTCGTTATTTTTGCCATATTGGCTTTGATAAGAAAAGCTCAAAGGATTGAAGAATCTACGTTGTTTTTGGCCACAGAACTCTCGTTGTTTTTGCCATATTGGCTTTGATAAGAAAAGCTCAAAGGATAGAAGCATCTACGTTGTTTTGGAAACGAGAGTTCTGTGGCCTTTAAAGACTTTAGTCTTTAAAGGGCCACAGAACTCTCGTTGTTTTTGCCATATTGGCTTTGATAAGAAAAGCTCAAAGGATAGAAGCATCTACGTTGTTTTTGGCAACGAGAGTTCTGTGGCCCTTTAAAGACTTTGGGCTTCAGAACTCTCGTTGTTTTTGCCATATTGGCTTTGATAAGAAAAGCTGAAAGGATAGAAGCATCTACGTTGTTTTTGGCAACGAGAGTTCTGTGGCCCTTTAAAGATTTTAGTCTTTAAAGGGCCACAGAACTCTCATTGTTTTTGCCATATTGGCTTTGATAAGAAAAGCTCAAAGGATAGAAGCATCTACGTTGTTTTTGGCAACGAGAGTTCTGTGGTCCTTTAAAGATTTTTGTCTTTAAAGAGCCACAGAACTCTCGTTGTTTTTGCCATATTGGCTTTGATAAGAAAAGCTCAAAGGATAGAAGCATCTACGTTGTTTTTGGCAACGAGAGTTCTTTGGCCCTTTAAAGACTAAAGTCTTTAAAGGGCCACAGAACTCTCGTTGTTTTTGCCATATTGGCTTTGATAAGAAAAGCTAAAAGGATAGATGCATCTACGTTGTTTTGGCCACAGAACTCTCGTTGTTTTTGCCATATTGGCTTTGATAAGAAAAGCTCAAAGGATAGAAACATCTACATTGTTTTTGGCAACGAGAGTTCTGTGGCCCTTTAAAGATTTTAGTCTTTAAACGGCCACAGAACTCTCGTTGTTTTTGCCATATTGGCTTTGATAAGAAAAGCTCAAAGGATAGAAGCATCTACGATGTTTTTGGCCACCGAACTCTCGTTGTTTTTGCCATATTGGCTTTGATAAGAAAAGCTCAAAGGATAGAAGCATCTACGTTGTTCTGGCAACGAGAGTTCTGTGGCCTTTAAAGACTTTAGTCTTTAAAGGGCCACAGAACTCTCGTTGTTTTTGCCATATTGGCTTTGATAAGAAAAGCTCAAAGGATAGAAGCATCTACGTTGTTTTTGGCCACCGAACTCTCGTTGTTTTTGCCATATTGGCTTTGATAAGAAAAGCTCAAAGGATAGAAGCATCTATGTTGTTTTTGGCAACGAGAGTTCTGTGTTTTTGCCATATTGGCTTTAAAGACTTTGGGCTTCAGAACTCTCGTTGTTTTTGCCATATTGGCTTTGATAAGAAAAGCTCAAAGGATAGATGCATCTACGTTGTTTTTGGCACAGAACTCTCGTTGTTTTTGCCATATTGGCTTTGATAAGAAAAGCTCAAAGGATAGAAACATCTACATTGTTTTTGGCAACGAGAGTTCTGTGGCCCTTTAAAGATTTTCGTCTTTAAACGGCCACAGAACTCTCGTTGTTTTTGCCATATTGGCTTTGATAAGAAAAGCTCAAAGGATAGAAGCATCTACGATGTTTTTGGCCACAGAACTCTCGTTGTTTTTGCCATATTGGCTTTGATAAGAAAAGCTCAAAGGATAGAAGCATCTACGTTGTTTTTGGCAACGAGAGTTCTGTGGCCCTTTAAAGACTTTAGTCTTTAAAGGGCCACAGAACTCTCGTTGTTTTTGCCATATTGGCTTTGATAAGAAAAGCTCAAAGGATAGAAGCATCTACGTTGTTTTTGGAAACGAGAGTTCTGTGGCCCTTTAAAGACTTTAGTCTTTAAAGGGCCACAGAACTCTCGTTGTTTTTGCCATATTGGCTTTGATAAGAAAAGCTCAAAGGATAGAAGCATCTACGTTGTTTTTGGCAACGTTGTTTAGAGTTCTGTGGCCCTTTAAAGACTTTAGTCTTTAAAGGGCCACAGAACTCTCGTTGTTTTTGCCATATTGGCTTTGATAAGAAAAGCTCAAAGGATAGAAGCATCTACGTTGTTTTTGGCAACGAGAGTTCTGTGGCCCTTTAAAGACTAAAGTCTTTAAAGGGCCACAGAACTCTCGTTGTTTTTGCCATATTGGCTTTGATAAGAAAAGCTCAAAGGATAGAAGCATCTACGCTGTTTTTGTCTTTAAAGGGCCACAGAACTCTCGTTGTTTTTGCCATATTGGCTTTGATAAGAAAAGCTCAAAGGATAGAAGCATCTACGTTGTTTTTGGCAACGAGAGTTCTGTGTCCCTTTAAAGTCTTTAAAGGGCCACAGAACTCTCGTTGTTTTTGCCATATTGGCTTTGATAAGAAAAGCTCAAAGGATAGAAGCATCTACGTTGTTTTTGGCAACGAGAGTTCTGTGGCCCTTTAAAGACTTTAGTCTTTAAAGGGCCACAGAACTCTCGTTGTTTTTGCCATATTGGCTTTGATAAGAAAAGCTCAAAGGATAGAAGCATCTACGTTGTTTTTGGCAACGAGAGTTCTGTGGCCCTTTAAAGACTTTAGTCTTTAAAGGGCCACAGAACTCTCGTTGTTTTTGCCATATTGGCTTTGATAAGAAAAGCTCAAAGGATAGAAGCATCTACCTTGTTTTTGGCAACGAGAGTTCTGTGGCCCTTTAAAGTCTAAGTCTTTAAAGGGCCACAGAACTCTCGTTGTTTTTGCCATATTGGCTTTGATAAGAAAAGTTCAAAGGATAGAAGCATCTACGTTGTTTTTGGCAACGAGAGTTCTGTGGCGCTTTAAAGACTTTAGTCTTTAAAGGGCCACAGAACTCTCGTTGTTTTTGCCATATTGGCTTTGATAAGAAAAGCTCAAAGGATAGAAGCATCTACGTTGTTTTTGGCAACGAGAGTTCTGTGGCCCTTTAAAGACTCTTTAAAGGGCCACAAAACTCTCGTTGTTTTTGCCATATTGGCTTTGATAAGAAAAATTCAAAGGATAGAAGCATCTACGTTGTTTTTGGCAACGAGAGTTCTGTGGCCCTTTAAAGACTTTAGTCTTTAAAGGGCCACAGAACTCTCGTTGTTTTTGCCATATTGGCTTTGATAAGAAAAGCTCAAAGGATAGAAGCATCTACGTTGTTTTTGGCAATGAGAGATCTGTGGCCCTTTAAAGACTAAAGACTTTAAAGGGCCACAGAACTCTCGTTGTTTTTGCCATATTGGCTTTGATAAGAAAAGCTCAAAGGATAGAAGCATCTACGTTGTTTTTGGCAACGAGAGTTCTGTGGCCTTTAAAGACTTTAGTCTTTAAAGGGCCACAGAACTCTCGTTGTTTTTGCCATATTGGCTTTGATAAGAAAAGCTCAAAGGATAGAAGCATCTACGTTGTTTTTGGCAACGAGAGTTCTGTGGCCCTTTAAAGACTACAGTCTTTAAAGGGTCCAGAACTCTCGTTGTTTTTGCCATATTGGCTTTGATAAGAAAAGCTCAAAGGATAGAAGCATCTACGTTGTTTTTGGCAACGAGAGTTCTGTGGCCCTTTAAAGACTAAGTCTTTAAAGGGCCACAGAACTCTCGTTGTTTTTGCCATATTGGCTTTGATAAGAAAAGCTCAAAGGATAGAAGCATCTACCTTATTTTTGGCAACGAGAGTTCTGTGGCCCTTTAAAGTCTAAGTCTTTAAAGGGCCACAGAACTCTCGTTGTTTTTGCCATATTGGCTTTGATAAGAAAAGCTCAAAGGATAGAAGCATCTACGTTGTTTTTGGCAACGAGAGTTCTGTGGCCCTTTAAAGACTTTTTTTTTAAACGGCCAACAGAACTCTCGTTGTTTTTGCCATCTTGGCTTTGATAAGAAAAGCTCAAAGGATAGAAGCATCTACGTTGTTTTTGGCAACGAGAGTTCTGTGGCCCTTTAAAGACTAAAGTCTTTAAAGGGATAAGAAAAGCCATATTGGCTTTGAAAGAAAAGCTCTTTAAGGATAGAAGAATCTACGTTGTTTTTGGCCACAGAACTCTCGTTGTTTTTGCCATATTGGCTTTGATAAGAAAAGCTCAAAGGATAGAAGCATCTACGTTGTTTTTGGCAACGAGAGTTCTGTGGCCCTTTAAAGACTTTAGTCTTTAAAGGGCCACAGAACTCTCGTTGTTTTTGCCATATTGGCTTTGATAAGAAAAGCTCAAAGGATAGAAGCATCTACGTTGTTTTTGGCAACGAGAGTTCTGTGGCCCTTTAAAGACTAAAGTCTTTAAAGGGCCACAGAACTCTCGTTGTTTTTGCCATATTGGCTTTGATAAGAAAAGCTCAAAGGATAGAAGCATCTACCTTGTTTTGGCAACGAGAGTTCTGTGGCCCTTTAAAGTCTTAGTCTTTAAAGGGCCACAGAACTCTCGTTGTTTTTGCCATATTGGCTTTGATAAGAAAAGCTCAAAGGATAGAAGCATCTACGTTGTTTTTGGCAACGAGTTGTTTTTGCCATATTGGCTTTGATAAGAAAAGCTGTGAAGCCCTTTAAAGACTTTAGTCTTTAAAGGGCCACAGAACTCTCGTTGTTTTTGCCATATTGGCTTTGATAAGAAAAGCTCAAAGGATAGAAGCATCTACGTTGTTTTTGGCAACGAGAGTTCTGTGGCCCTTTAAAGACTAAGTCTTTAAAGGGCCACAGAACTCTCGTTGTTTTTGCCATATTGGCTTTGATAAGAAAAGCTCAAAGGATAGAAGCATCTACGTTGTTTTTGGCAACGAGAGTTCTGTGGCCCTTTAAAGACTACAGTCTTTAAAGGGCCCAGAACTCTCGTTGTTTTTGCCATATTGGCTTTGATAAGAAAAGCTCAAAGGATAGAAGCATCTACGTTGTTTTTGGCAACGAGAGTTCTGTGGCCCTTTAAAGACTAAAGTCTTTAAAGGGCCACAGAACTCTCGTTGTTTTTGCCATATTGGCTTTGATAAGAAAAGCTCAAAGGATAGAAGCATCTACGTTGTTTTTGGCCACAGAACTCTCGTTGTTTTTGCCATATTGGCTTTGATAAGAAAAGCTCAAAGGATAGAAGCATCTACCTTGTTTTTGGCAACGAGAGTTCTGTGGCCCTTTAAAGTCTAAGTCTTTAAATGGCCACAGAACTCTCGTTGTTTTTGCCATATTGGCTTTGATAAGAAAAGCTGAAATGATAGCAGCATGTACGTTGTTTTTGGCAACGAGAGTTCTGTGGCCCTTTAAAGACTTTAGTCTTTAAAGGGCCACAGAACTCTCGTTGTTTTTGCCATATTGGCTTTGATAAGAAAAGCTCAAAGGATAGAAGCATCTACGTTGTTTTTGGCAACGAGAGTTCTGTGGCCCTTTAAAGACTCTTTAAAGGGCCACAGAACTCTCGTTGTTTTTGCCATATTGGCTTTGATAAGAAAAGCTCAAAGGATAGAAGCATCTACGTTGTTTTTGGCAACGAGAGTTCTGTGGCCCTTTAAAGACTTTAGTCTTTAAAGGGCCACAGAACTCTCGTTGTTTTTGCCATATTGGCTTTGATAAGAAAAGCTCAAAGGATAGAAGCATCTACGTTGTTTTTGGCAACGAGAGTTCTGTGGCCCTTTAAAGACTAAAGTCTTTAAAGGGCCACAGAACTCTCGTTGTTTTTGCCATATTGGCTTTGATAAGAAAAGCTCAAAGGATAGAAGCATCTACGTTGTTTTTGGCAACGAGAGTTGTTTTAAAGACTGGCCACAGAACTCTCGTTGTTTTTGCCATATTGGCTTTGATAAGAAAAGCTCAAAGGATAGAAGCATCTACGTTGTTTTTGGCAACGAGAGTTCTGTGGCCCTTTAAAGACTAAGTCTTTAAAGGGTCCACAGAACTCTCGTTGTTTTTGCCATATTGGCTTTGATAAGAAAAGCTCAAAGGATAGAAGCATCTACGTTGTTTTGGCAACGAGAGTTCTGTGGCCCTTTAAAGACTTTAGTCTTTAGAGGGCCACAGAACTCTCGTTGTTTTTGCCATATTGGCTTTGATAAGAAAAGCTCAAAGGATAGAAGCATCTACGTTGTTTTTGGCAACGAGAGTTCTGTGGCCCTTTAAAGACTTTAGTCTTTAAAGGGCCACAGAACTCTCGTTGTTTTTGCCATATTGGCTTTGATAAGAAAAGCTCAAAGGATAGAAGCATCTACCTTGTTTTTGGCAACGAGAGTTCTGTGGCCCTTTAAAGTCTAAGTCTTTAAAGGGCCACAGAACTCTCGTTGTTTTTGCCATATTGGCTTTGATAAGAAAAGCTCAAAGGATAGAAGCATCTACGTTGTTTTTGGCAACGAGAGTTCTGTGGCCCTTTAAAGACTTTAGTCTTTAAAGGGCCACAGAACTCTCGTTGTTTTTGCCATATTGGCTTTGATAAGAAAAGCTCAAAGGATAGAAGCATCTACGTTGTTTTTGGCAACGAGAGTTCTGTGGCCCTTTAAAGACTTTAGTCTTTAAAGGGCCACAGAACTCTCGTTGTTTTTGCCATATTGGCTTTGATAAGAAAAGCTCAAAGGATAGAAGCATCTACGTTGTTTTTGGCAACGAGAGTTCTGGGGCCCTTTAAAGACTTTAGTCTTTAAAGGGCCACAGAACTCTCGTTGTTTTTGCCATATTGGCTTTGATAAGAAAAGCTCAAAGGATAGAAGCATCTACGTTGTTTTTGGCAACGAGAGTTCTGTGGCCCTTTAAAGACTTTAGTCTTTAAAGGGCCACAGAACTCTCGTTGTTTTTGCCATATTGGCTTTGATAAGAAAAGCTCAAAGGATAGAAGCATCTACCTTGTTTTTGGCAACGAGAGTTCTGTGGCCCTTTAAAGTCTAAGTCTTTAAAGGGCCACAGAACTCTCGTTGTTTTTGCCATATTGGCTTTGATAAGAAAAGTTCAAAGGATAGAAGCATCTACGTTGTTTTTGGCAACGAGAGCTCTGTGGCCCTTTAAAGACTAAAGTCTTTAAAGGGCCAAAGAACTCTCGTTGTTTTTGCCATATTGGCTTTGATAAGAAAAGCTCAAAGGATAGAAGCATCTACGTTGTTTTTGGCCACAGAACTCTCGTTGTTTTTGCCATATTGGCTTTGATAAGAAAAGCTCAAAGGATAGAAGCATCTACCTTATTTTGGCAACGAGAGTTCTGTGGCCCTTTAAAGTCTAAGTCTTTAAAGGGCCACAAAACTCTCATTCTTTTTGCCATATTGGCTTTGATAAGAAAAGCTCAAAGGATAGAAGCATCTACGTTGTTTTTGGCAACGAGAGTTCTGTGGCCCTTTAAAGACTTTAGTCTTTAAAGGGCCACAGAACTCTCGTTGTTTTTGCCATATTGGCTTTGATAAGAAAAGCTCAAAGGATAGAAGCATCTACGTTGTTTTTGGCAACGAGAGTTCTGTGGCCCTTTAAAGACTCTAAGTCTTTAAAGGGCCACAGAACTCTCGTTGTTTTTGCCATATTGGCTTTGATAAGAAAAGCTCAAAGGATAGAAGCATCTACGTTGTTTTTGGCAACGAGAGTTCTGTGGCCCTTTAAAGACTTTAGTCTTTAAAGGGCCACAGAACTCTCGTTGTTTTTGCCATATTGGCTTTGATAAGAAAAGCTCAAAGGATAGAAGCATCTACGTTGTTTTTTCTGTGGCCAAAGACTTTAGTCTTTAAAGGGCCACAGAACTCGTTGTTTTTGCCATATTGGCTTTGATAAGAAAAGCTCAAAGGATAGAAGCATCTACGTTGTTTTTGGCAACGAGAGTTCTGTGGCCCATTAAAGACTTTTAGTCTTTAAAGGGCCACAGAACTCTCGTTGTTTTTGCCATATTGGCTTTGATAAGAAAAGCTCAAAGGATAGAAGCATCTACCTTGTTTTTGGCAACGAGAGTTCTGTGGCCCTTTAAAGACTAAGTCTTTAAAGGGCCACAGAACTCTCGTTGTTTTTGCCATATTGGCTTTGATAAGAAAAGCTCAAAGGATAGAAGCATCTACGTTGTTTTTGGCAATGAGATTTCTGTGGCCCTTTAAAGACTAAAGACTTTAAAGGGACACAGAACTCTCGTTGTTTTTGCCATATTGGCTTTGATAAGAAAAGCTCAAAGGATAGAAGCATCTACCTTATTTTGGCAACGAGAGTTTTAAAGGGCCACAGAACTCTCGTTGTTTTTGCCATATTGGCTTTGATAAGAAAAGCTCAAAGGATAGAAGCATCTACCTTGTTTTGGCAACGAGAGTTCTGTGGCCCATTAAAGTCTAAGTATTTAAAGGGCCACAGAACTCTCGTTGTTTTTGCCATATTGGCTTTGATAAGAAAAGCTCAAAGGATAGAAGCATCTACGTTGTTTTTGGCAACGAGAGTTCTGTGGCCTTTAAAGACTTTAGTCTTTAAAGGGCCACAGAACTCTCGTTGTTTTTGCCATATTGGCTTTGATAAGAAAAGCTCAAAGGATAGAATCATCTACCTTGTTTTTGGCAACGAGAGTTCTGTGGCCCTTTAAAGACTAAGTCTTTAAAGGGCCACAGAACTCTCGTTGTTTTTGCCATATTGGCTTTGATAAGAAAAGTTCAAAGGATAGAATCATCTACGTTGTTTTTGCCACCGTGAGTTCTGTGGCCCTTTAAAGTCTAAGTCTTTAAAGGGCCACAGAACTCTCGTTGTTTTTGCCATATTGGCTTTGATAAGTTAAGCTCAAAGGATAGAAGCATCTACGTTGTTTTTGGCAACTCTCGTTGTTTTGTGGCCCTTTAAAGACTAAAGTCTTTAAAGGGCCAGAGAACTCTCGTTGTTTTTGCCATATTGGCTTTGATAAGAAAAGCTCAAAGGATAGAAGCATCTACGTTGTTTTTGGCCACAGAGTTCTGTGTCTCGTTTTTTTGCCATATTGGCTTTGATAAGAAAAGCTCAAAGGATAGAAGAATCTACGTTGTTTTTGGCAACGAGAGTTCTGTGTCCCTTTAAAGACTTCTTTAAAGGGCCACAGAACTCTCGTTGTTTTTGCCATATTGGCTTTGATAAGAAAAGCTCAAAGGATAGAAGCATCTACGTTGTTTTTGGCAACGAGAGTTCTGTGGCCCTTTAAAGATTTTAGTCTTTAAAGGGCCACAGAACTCTCGTTGTTTTTGCCATATTGGCTTTGATAAGAAAAGCTCAAAGGATAGAAGCATCTACGTTGTTTTTGGCAACGAGAGTTCTGTGGCCCTTTAAAGACTAAAGTCTTTAAAGGGCCACAGAACTCGTTGTTTTTGCCATATTGGCTTTGATAAGAAAAGCTCAAAGGATAGAAGCATCTACGTTGTTTTTGGCCACAGAACTCTCGTTGTTTTTGCCATATTGGCTTTGATAAGAAAAGCTCAAAGGATAGAAGCATCTACGTTGTTTTTGGCAACGAGAGTTCTGTGTCCCTTTAAAGACTTTAAGTCTTTAAAGGGCCACAGAACTCTCGTTGTTTTTGCCATATTGGCTTTGATAAGAAAAGCACAAAGGATAGAAGCATCTACGTTGTTTTTGGCAACGAGAGTTCTGTGTCCCTTTAAAGACTTCTTTAAAGGGCCACAGAACTCTCGTTGTTTTTGCCATATTGGCTTTGATAAGAAAAGCTCAAAGGATAGAAGCATCTACGTTGTTTTTGGCAACGAGAGTTCTGTGGCCCTTTAAAGACTAAAGTCTTTAAAGTGCCACAGAACTCTCGTTGTTTTTGCCATATTGGCTTTGATAAGAAAAGCTCAAAGGATAGAAGCATCTACGTTGTTTTTGGCAACGAGAGTTCTGTGGCCCTTTAAAGACTAAAGTCTTTAAAGGGCAACAGAACTCTCGGTTTTTTGCCATATTGGCTTTGATAAGAAAAGCTCAAAGGATAGAAGCATCTACGTTGTTTTGGGCCACAGAACTCTCGTTGTTTTTGCCATATTGGCTTTGATAAGAAAAGCTCAAAGGATAGAAGAATCTACGTTGTTTTTGGCCACAGAACTCTCGTTGTTTTTGCCATATTGGCTTTGATAAGAAAAGCTCAAAGGATAGAAGCATCTACGTTGTTTTTGGCAACGAGAGTTCTGTGGCCCTTTAAAGACTTTAGTCTTTAACGGGCCCCAGAACTCTCGTTGTTTTTGCCATATTGGCTTTGATAAGTTAAGCTCAAAGGATAGAAGCATCTACGTTGTTTTTGGCAACGAGAGTTCTGTGGCCCTTTAAAGACTTCTTTAAAGGCCCTTTAAAGACTTTAGTCTTTAAAGGGCCACAGAACTCTCGTTGTTTTTGCCATATTGGCTTTGATAAGAAAAGCTCAAAGGATAGAAGCATCTACCTTGTTTTTGGAAATGAGAGTTCTGTGGCCCTTTAAAGTCTAAGTCTTTAAAAGGCCACAGAACTCTCGTTGTTTTTGCCATATTGGCTTTGATAAGAAAAGCTCAAAGGATAGAAGCATCTACGTTGTTTTTGGCAACGAGAGGTCTGTGGCCCATGAACGACTAAAGTCTTTAAAGGTCCACTGAACTCTCGTTGTTTTTGCCATAATGGCTTTGATAAGAAAAGCTCAAAGGATAGAAGCATCTACGTTGTTTACAGAACTCTCGTTTGCCATATTGGCTTTGATAAGAAAAGCTCAAAGGATAGAAGCATCTACGTTGTTTTTGGCAACGAAGTCTAAGTCTTTAAAGACTTCGTCTTTAAAGGGCCACAGAACTCTCGTTGTTTTTGCCATATTGGCTTTGATAAGAAAAGCTCAAAGGATAGAAGCATCTACGTTGTTTTTGGCAACGAGAGTTCTGTGGCCCTTTAAAGACTTTAGTCTATAAAAGGGCCACAGAACTCTTGTTGTTTTACCATTTTGGCTTTGATAAGAAAAGCTCAAAGGATAGAAGCATCTACGTTGTTTTTGGCAACGAGAGTTCTGTGGCCCTTTAAAGACTCTTTAAAGGGCCACAAAACTCTCGTTGTTTTTGCCATATTGGCTTTGATAAGAAAATTCAAAGGATAGAAGCATCTACGTTGTTTTTGGCAACGAGAGTTCTGTGGCCTTTTAAAGACTTTAGTCTTTAAAGGGTCACAGAACTCTCGTTGTTTTTGCCATATTGGCTTTGATAAGAAAAGCTCAAAGGATAGAAGCATCTACGTTGTTTTTGGCAATGAGAGTTCTGTGGCCCTTTAAAGACTAAAGACTTTAAAGTGCCACAGAACTCTCGTTGTTTTTGCCATATTGGCTTTGATAAGAAAAGCTCAAAGGATAGAAGCATCTACGCTGTGGCCCTTTAAAGGTCTTTAAAGGGCACAGAACTCTCGTTGTTTTTGCCATATTGGCTTTGATAAGAAAAGCTCAAAGGATAGAAGCATCTACGTTGTTTTGGCAACGAGAGTTCTGTGGCCTTTAAAGACTTTAGTCTTTAAAGGGCCACAGAACTCTCATTGTTTTTGCCATATTGGCTTTGATAGGAAAAGCTCAAAGGATAGAATCATCTACCTTGTTTTTGGCAACGAGAGTTCTGTGGCCCTTTAAAGTCTAAGTCTTTAAAGGGCCACAGAACTCTCGTTGTTTTTGCCATATTGGCTTTGATAAGAAAAGTTCAAAGGATAGAAGCATCTACGTTGTTTTTGGCAAAGAGAGCTCTGTGGCCCTTTAAAGACTAAAGTCTTTAAAGGGCCAGAGAACTCTCGTTGTTTTTGCCATAATGGTTTTGATAAGAAAAGCTCAAAGGATAGAAGCATCTACGTTGTTTTTGGCCACAGAACTCTCGTTGTTTTTGCCATATTGGCTTTGATAAGAAAAGCTCAAAGGATAGAAGCATCTACGTTGTTTTTGGCCACAGAACTCTCGTTGTTTTTGTCATATTGGCTTTGATAAGAAAAGATCAAAGGATAGAAGCATCTACGTTGTTTTTGGCAACGAGAGTTCTGTGTCCCTTTAAAGACTTCGGGCCACAGAACTCTCATTGTTTTTGCCATATTGGCTTTGATAGGAAAAGCTCAAAGGATAGAATCATCTACCTTGTTTTTGGCAACGAGAGTTCTGTGGCCCTTTAAAGTCTAAGTCTTTAAAGGGCCACAGAACTCTCGTTGTTTTTGCCATATTGGCTTTGATAAGAAAAGTTCAAAGGATAGAAGCATCTACGTTGTTTTTGGCAACGAGAGCTCTGTGGCCCTTTAGTCTTTAAAGGGCCACAGAACTCTCTTTGTTTTTGCCATATTGGCTTTGATAAGAAAAGCTCAAAGGATAGAAGCATCTACGTTGTTTTTGGCAACGAGAGTTCTGTGGCCCTTTAAAGACTAAAGTCTTTAAAGGGTCCCAGAACGCTCGTTGTTTTTGCCATATTGGCTTTGATAAGAAAAGCTCAAAGGATAGAAGCATCTACGTTGTTTTGGCAACGAGAGTTCTGTGGCCCTTTAAAGACTTTAGTCTTTAAAGGGCCACAGAACTCTCGTTGTTTTTGCCATATTGGCTTTGATAAGTAAAGCTCAAAGGATAGAAGCATCTACGTTGTTTTTGGCAACGAGAGTTCTGTGGCCCTTTAAAGACTTTAGTCTTTAAAGGGCCACAGAACTCTCGTTGTTTTTGCCATATTGGCTTTGATAAGAAAAGTTCAAAGGATAGAAGCATCTACCTTGTTTTTGGCAACGAGAGTTCTGTGGCCCTTTAAAGTCTAAGTCTTAAAAAGGCCACAGAACTCTCGTTGTTTTTGCCATATTGGCTTTGATAAGAAAAGCTCAAAGGATAGAAGCATCTACGTTGTTTTTGGCAACGAGAGTTCTGTGGCCCTTTAAAGACTAAAGTCTTTAAAGGGCCAGAGAACTCTCGTTGTTTTTGCCATAATGGCTTTGATAAGAAAAGCTCAAAGGATAGAAGCATCTACGTTGTTTTTGGCCACAGAACTCTCGTTTTTTTGCCATATTGGCTTTGATAAGAAAAGCTCAAAGGATAGAAGAATCTACGTTGTTTTTGGCAACGAGAGTTCTGTGTCCCTTTAAAGACTTCGGGCCACAGAACTCTCGTTGTTTTTGCCATATTGGCTTTGATAAGAAAAGCTCAAAGGATAGAAGCATCTACGTTGTTTTTGGCAACGAGAGTTCTGTGGCCCTTTAAAGATTTTAGTCTTTAAAGGGCCACAGAACTCTCGTTGTTTTTGCCATATTGGCTTTGATAAGAAAAGCTCAAAGGATAGAAGCATCTACGTTGTTTTTGGCAACGAGAGTTCTGTGGCCCTTTAAATACTAAAGTCTTTAAAGGGCCACAGAACTCTCGTTGTTTTTGCCATAATGGCTTTGATAAGAAAAGCTCAAAGGATAGAAGCATCTACGTTGTTTTTGGCCACAGAACTCTCGTTGTTTTTGCCATATTGGCTTTGATAAGAAAAGCTCAAAGGATAGAAGCATCTACGTTGTTTTTGGCAACGAGAGTTCTGTGTCCCTTTAAAGACTTCGGGCCACAGAACTCTCGTTGTTTTTGCCATATTGGCTTTGATAAGAAAAGCTCAAAGGATAGAAGCATCTACGTTGTTTTTGGCAACGAGAGTTCTGTGGCCCTTTAAAGACTTTAGTCTTTAAAGGGCCACAGAACTCTCGTTGTTTTTGCCATATTGGCTTTGATAAGAAAAGCTCAAAGGATAGAAGCATCTACGTTGTTTTTGGCAACGAGAGTTCTGTGGCCCTTTAAAGACTAAAGTCTTTAAAGTGCCACAGAACTCTCGTTGTTTTTGCCATATTGGCTTTGATAAGAAAAGCTCAAAGGATAGAAGCATCTACGTTGTTTTTGGCAACGAGAGTTCTGTGGCCCTTTAAAGACTAAAGTCTTTAAAGGGCCACAGAACTCTCGTTTTTTTTGCCATAATGGCTTTGATAAGAAAAGCTCAAAGGATAGAAGCATCTACGTTGTTTTTGGCCACAGAACTCTCGTTGTTTTTGCCATATTGGCTTTGATAAGAAAAGCTCAAAGGATAGAAGAATCTACGTTGTTTTTGGCCACAGAACTCTCGTTGTTTTTGCCATATTGGCTTTGATAAGAAAAGCTCAAAGGATAGAAGCATCTACGTTGTTTTGGCAACGAGAGTTCTGTGGCCCTTTAAAGACTTTAGTCTTTAAAGGGCCACAGAACTCTCGTTGTTTTTGCCATATTGGCTTTGATAAGAAAAGCTCAAAGGATAGAAGCATCTACGTTGTTTTTGGCAACGAGAGTTCTGTGGCCCTTTAAAGACTTTAGTCTTTAAAGGGCCACAGAACTCTCGTTGTTTTTGCCATATTGGCTTTGATAAGAAAAGCTCAAAGGATAGAAGCATCTACCTTGTTTTTGGCAACGAGAGTTCTGTGGCCCTTTAAAGTCTAAGTCTTTAAAGGGCCACAGAACTCTCGTTGTTTTTGACATATTGGCTTTGATAAGAAAAGCTCAAAGGATAGAAGCATCTACGTTGTTTTTGGCAACGAGAGTTCTGTGGCCCTTTAAAGTCTAAAGTCTTTAAAGGGCCACAGAACTCTTGTTGTTTTTGCCATAATGGCTTTGATAAGAAAAGCTCAAAGGATAGAAGCATCTACGTTGTTTTTGGCAACGAGAGTTCTGTGGCCCTTTAAAGTCTAAGTCTTTAAAGGGCCACAGAACTCTCGTTGTTTTTGCCATATTGGCTTTGATAAGAAAAGCTCAAAGGATAGAAGCATCTACGTTGTTTTTGGCAACGAGAGCTCTGTGGCGACTTTAGTCTTTAAAGGGCCAGAGAACTCTCGTTGTTTTTGCCATATTGGCTTTGATAAGTAAAGCTCAAAGGATAGAAGCATCTACGTTGTTTTTGGCAACGAGAGTTCTGTGGCCCTTTAAAGACTTTAGTCTTTAAAGGGCCAGAGAACTCTCGTTGTTTTTGCCATATTGGCTTTGATAAGAAAAGCTCAAAGGATAGAAGCATCTACGTTGTTTTTGGCAACGAGAGTTCTGTGGCCCTTTAAAGACTAAAGTCTTTAAAGGGTCTAAGAACGCTCGTTGTTTTTGCCATATTGGCTTTGATAAGAAAAGCTCAAAGGATAGAATCACCTACGTTGTTTTCGGCAACGAGAGTTCTTTGGACCCTTTAAAGAAAAAAGTAGTTAAAGGGCCACAGAACTCTCATTGTTTTTCCAATATTGGCTTTGATAAGAAAAGCTCAAAGGATAGAAGCATCTACGTTGTTTTTGGCCACAGAACTCTCGTTGTTTTTGCCATATTGGCTTTGATAAGAAAAGTTCAAAGGATAGAAGCATCTACGTTGTTTTTTTTGGCAACGAGAGTTCTGTGGCCCTTTAAAGACTTTAGTCTTTAAAGGGCGACAGAACTCTCGTTGTTTTTGCCATATTGGCTTTGATAAGTAAAGCTTAAAGGATAGAAGCATCTACGTTGTTTTTGGCAACGAGAGTTCTGTGGCCCTTTAAAGACTTTAGTCTTTAAAGGGCCACAGAACTCTCATTGTTTTTGCCATATTGGTTTTGATAGGAAAAGCTCAAAGGATAGAATCATCTACCTTGTTTTTGGCAATGAGAGTTCTGTGGCCCTTTAAAGTCTAAGTCTTTAAAGGGCCACAGAACTCTCGTTGTTTTTGCCATATTGGCTTTGATAAGAAAAGTTCAAAGGATAGAAGCATCTACGTTGTTTTTGGCAACGAGAGCTCTCTGGCCCTTTAGTCTTTAAAGGGCCACAGAACTCTCGTTGTTTTTGCCATATTGGCTTTGATAAGTAAAGCTCAAAGGATAGAAGCATCTACGTTGTTTTTGGCAACGAGAGTTCTGCGGCCCTTTAAAGACTAAAGTCTTTAAAGGGCCACAGAACTCTCATTGTTTTTGCCATATTGGCTTTGATAAGAAAAGCTCAAAGGATAGAAGCATCTACGTTGTTTTTGGCAACGAGAGTTCTGTGGCCCTTTAAAGACTAAAGTCTTTAAAGGGTCCCAGAACGCTCGTTGTTTTTGCCATATTGGCTTTCATAAGAAAAGCTCAAAGGATAGAAGCATCTACGTTGTTTTGGCAACGAGAGTTCTGTGGCCCTTTAAAGACTTTAGTCTTTAAAGGGCCACAGAACTCTCGTTGTTTTTGCCATATTGGCTTTGAGAAGTAAAGCTTAAAGGATAGAAGCATCTACGTTGTTTTTGGCAACAAGAGTTCTGTGGCCCTTTAAATACTTTAGTCTTTAAAGGGCCACAGAACTCTCATTGTTTTTGCCATATTGGCTTTGATAGGAAAAGCTCAAAGGATAGAATCATCTACCTTGTTTTTGGCAACGAGAGTTCTGTGGGCCATTTAAAGTCTAAGTCTTTAAAGGGCCAGAGAACTCTCGTTGTTTTTGCCATAATGGCTTTGATAAGAAAAGCTCAAAGGATAGAAGCATCTACGTTGTTTTTGGCCACAGAACTCTCGTTGTTTTTGCAATATTGGCTTTGATAAGTAAAGCTTAAAGGATAGAAGCATCTACGTTATTTTTGGCAACGAGAGTTCTTGTGGCCCTTTAAAGACTTTAGTCTTTAAAGGGCCACAGAACTCTCATTGTTTTTGCCATATTGGCTTTGATAGGAAAAGCTCAAAGGATAGAATCATCTACCTTGTTTTTGGCAACGAGAGTTCTGTGGCCCTTTAAAGTCTAAGTCTTTAAAGGGCCACAGAACTCTCGTTGTTTTTGCCATATTGGCTTTGATAAGAAAAGTTCAAAGGATAGAAGCATCTACGTTGTTTTTGGCAACGAGAGCTCTGTGGCCCTTTAGTCTTTAAAGGGCCACAGAACTCTCGTTGTTTTTGTCATATTGGCTTTGATAAGAAAAGCTCCAAAGGATAGAAGCATCTATCTTGTTTTTGGCCACGAGAGTTCTGTGTCCCTTTAAAGACTTCGGGCCACAGAACTCTCGTTGTTTTTGCCATATTGGCTTTGATAAGAAAAGCTCAAAGGATAGAAGCATCTACGTTGTTTTTGGCCACAGAACTCTCGTTGTTTTTGCCATATTGGCTTTGATAAGAAAAGCTCAAAGGATAGAAGCATCTACGTTGTTTTTGGCCACAGAACTCTCGTTGTTTTTGCCATATTGGCTTTGATAAGAAAAGCTCAAAGAATAGAAGCATCTACGTTGTTTTTGGCAACGAGAGTTCTGTGTCCCTTTAAAGATTTTAGTCTTTAAAGGGCCACAGAACTCTCGTTGTTTTTGCCATTTTGGCTTTCATAAGAAAAGCTCAAAGGATAGAAGCATCTACCTTGTTTTTGGCAACGAGAGTTCTGTGGCCCTTTAAAGACTAAAGCCTTTAAAGGGTCCCAGAACGCTCGTTGTTTTTGCCATATTGGCTTTGATAAGAAAAGCTCAAAGGATAGAAGCATCTACGTTGTTTTGGCAACGAGAGTTCTGTGGCCCTTTAAAGACTTTAGTCTTTAAAGGGCCACAGAACTCTCGTTGTTTTTGCCATAATGGCTTTGATAAGAAAAGCTCAAAGGATAGAAGCATCTACGTCGTTTTTGGCCACAGAACTGTCGTTGTTTTTTAATATTGGCTTTGATAAGAAAAGCTCAAAGGATAGAAGCATCTACGTTGTTTTTGGCAATGAGAGTTCTGTGGCCCTTTAAAGACTAAAGACTTTAAAGGGCCACAGAACTCTCGTTTTTTTTGCCATATTGGCTTTGATAAGAAAAGCTCCAAGGATAGAAGAATCTACGTTGTTTTTGGCCACAGAACTCTCGTTGTTTTTGCCATATTGGCTTTGATAAGTTAAGCTCAAAGGATAGAAGCATCTACGTTGTTTTTGGCAACGAGAGTTCTGTGGCCCTTTAAAGACTAAAGTCTTTAAAGGGCCACAGAACTCTCGTTGTTTTTGCCATATTGGCTTTGATAAGAAAAGCTCGAAGGATAGAAGCATCTACCTTGTTTTTGGCAACTAGAGTTCTGTGGCCCTTTAAAGACTAAAGCCTTTAAAGGGTCCCAGAACTCTCGTTGTTTTTGCCATATTGGCTTTGATAAGAAAAGCTCAAAGGATAGAAGCATCTACGTTGTTTTGGCAACGAGAGTTCTGTGGCCCTTTAAAGACTTTAGTCTTTAAAGGGCCACAGAACTCTCGTTGTTTTTGCCATATTGGCTTTGATAAGTAAAGCTCAAAGGATAGAAGCATCTACGTTGTTTTTGGCAACGAGAGTTCTGTGGCCCTTTAAAGACTTTGGGCCACAGAACTCTCGTTGTTTTTGCCATATTGGCTTTGATAAGAAAAGCTCAAAGGATAGAAGCATCTACGTTGTTTTTATCAACGAGAGTTCTGTGGCCCTTTAAAGATTTTAGTCTTTAAAGGGCCACAGAACTCTAGATGCTTCGTTGTTTTTGCCATATTGGCTTTGATAAGAAAAGCTCAAAGGATAGAAGCATCTACGTTGTTTTTGGCCACAGAACTCTCGTTGTTTTTGCCATATTGGCTTTGATAAGAAAAGCTCAAAGGATAGAAGCATCTACGTTGTTTTTGGCAACAAGAGTTCTGTGGCTCTTTAAAGATTTTAGTCTTTAAAGGGCCACAGAACTCTCGTTGTTTTTGCCATATTGGCTTTGATAAGTAAAGCTCAAAGGATAGAAGCATCTACGTTGTTTTTGGCAATGAGAGTTCTGTGGCCCTTTAAAGACTAAAGACTTTAAAGGGCCACAGAACTCTCGTTATTTTTGCCATATTGGCTTTGAGAAGAAAAGCTCAAAGGATAGAAGAATCTACGTTGTTTTTGGCCACAGAACTCTCGTTGTTTTTGCCATATTGGCTTTGATAAGTTAAGCTCAAAGGATAGAAGCATCTACGTTGTTTTTGGCAACGAGAGTTCTGTGGACCTTTAAAGACTTTAGTCTTTAAAGGGCCACAGAACTCTCGTTGTTTTTGCCATATTGGCTTTGATACGTAAAGCTCAAAGGATAGAAGCATCTACGTTGTTTTTTGGCAACGAGAGTTCTGTGGCCCTTTAAAGACTTTGGGCCACAGAACTCTCGTTGTTTTTGCCATATTGGCTTTGATAAGAAAAGCTCAAAGTATAGAAGCATCTACGTTGTTTTTGGCAACGAGAGTTCTGTGGCCCTTTAAAGATTTTAGTCTTTAAAGGGCCACAGAACTCTCGTTGTTTTTGCCATATTGGCTTTGATAAGAAAAGCTCAAAGGATAGAAGCATCTACGTTGTTTTTGGCCACAGAACTCTCGTTGTTTTTGCCATATTGGCTTTGATAAGAAAAGCTCAAAGGATAGAAGCATCTACGTTGTTTTTGGCAACAAGAGTTCTGTGGCTCTTTAAAGATTTTAGTCTTTAAAGGGCCACAGAACTCTCGTTGTTTTTGCCATATTGGCTTTGATAAGAAAAGCTCAAAGGATAGAAGCATCTACGTTGTTTTTGGCAATGAGAGTTCTGTGGCCCTTTAAAGACTAAAGACTTTAAAGGGCCACAGAACTCTCGTTATTTTTGCCATATTGGCTTTGAGAAGAAAAGCTCAAAGGATAGAAGAATCTACGTTGTTTTTGGCCACAGAACTCTCGTTGATTTTGCCATATTGGCTTTGATAAGTTAAGCTCAAAGGATAGAAGCATCTACGTTGTTTTTGGCAACGAGAGTTCTGTGGACCTTTAAAGACTAAAGTCTTTAAAGGGCCACAGAACTCTCGTTGTTTTTGCCATATTGGCTTTGATAAGAAAAGCTCAAAGGATAGAAGCATCTACGTTGTTTTTGGCAACGAGAGTTCTGTGGCCCTTTAAAGACTAAAGTCTTTAAAGGGCCACAGAACTCTCGTTGTTTTTGCCATATTGGCTTTGATAAGAAAAGCTCAAAGGATAGAAGCATCTACGTTGTTTTTGGCAACGAGAGTTCTGTGGCCCTTTAAAGACTACAGTCTTTAAAGGGCCCAGAACTCTCGTTGTTTTTGCCATATTGGCTTTGATAAGAAAAGCTCAAAGGATACAATCATCTACGTTTTTTTGGCAACGAGAGTTCTGTGGCCCTTTAAATACTAAAGTCTTTAAAGGGCCGAAGAACTCTCGTTGTTTTTGCCATATTGGCTTTGATAACAAAAGCTCAAAGGATAGAAGCATCTACGTTGTTTTTGGCAATGAGATTTCTGTGGCCCTTTAAAGACTAAAGACTTTAAAGGGCCACAGAACTCTCGTTGTTTTTGCCATATTGGGTTTGATAAGAAAAGCTCAAAGGATAGAAGCATCTACGCTGTTTTTGGCCACAGAACTCTCGTTGTTTTTGCCATATTGGCCTTGATAAGAAAAGCTCAAAGGATAGAAGCATCTACCTTATTTTGGCAACGAGAGTTCTGTGGCCCTTTAAAGTCTAAGTCTTTAAAGGGCCACAGAACTCTCGTTGTTTTTGCCATATTGGCTTTGATAAGAAAAGTTCAAAGGATAGAAGCATCTACGTTGTTTTTGGCAACGAGAGTTCTGTGGCCCTTTAAAGACTCTTTAAAGGGCCACAAAACTCTCGTTTTTTTTGCCATATTGGCTTTGATAAGAAAAATTCAAAGGATAGAAGCATCTACGTTGTTTTTGGCAACGAGAGTTCTGTGGCCCTTTAAAGACTTTAGTCTTTAAAGGGCCACAGAACTCTCGTTGTTTTTGCCATATTGGCTTTGATAAGAAAAGCTCAAAGGATAGAAGCATCTACGTTGTTTTTGGCAATGAGAGTTCTGTGGCCCTTTAAAGACTAAAGACTTTAAAGTGCCACAGAACTCTCGTTGTTTTTGCCATATTGGCTTTGATAAGAAAAGCTCAAAGGATAGAAGCATCTACGCTGTTTTTGGCCACAGAACTCTCGTTGTTTTTGCCATATTGGCTTTGATAAGAAAAGCTCAAAGGATAGAAGCATCTACGTTGTTCTGGCAACGAGAGTTCTGTGGCCTTTAAAGACTTTAGTCTTTAAAGGGCCACAGAACTCTCGTTGTTTTTGCCATATTGGCTTTGATAAGAAAAGCTCAAAGGATAGAAGCATCTACGTTGTTACGTTTGGCAACACTGTGGCCCTTTAAAGACTTTGGGCTCTCGTTGTTTTTGCCATATTGGCTTTGATAAGAAAAGCACAAAGGATCGAAGCATCTACGTTGTTTTTGGCAACGAGAGTTCTGTGGCCCTTTAAAGATTTTAGTCTTTAAAGGGCCACAGAACTCTCGTTGTTTTTGCCATATTGGCTTTGATAAGAAAAGCTCAAAGGATAGAAGCATCTACGTTGTTTTTGGCAATGAGAGTTCTGTGGCCCTTTAAAGACTAAGTCTTTAAAGGGCCACAGAACTCTCGTTATTTTTGCCATATTGGCTTTGATAAGAAAAGCTCAAAGGATAGAAGA
This sequence comes from Emydura macquarii macquarii, assembly GCF_026122565.2. Lineage (NCBI taxonomy): Eukaryota > Metazoa > Chordata > Testudines > Chelidae > Emydura > Emydura macquarii. The sequence continues at coordinate 55,563 of NW_027133373.1, read as the reverse complement.
ATCTACGTTGTTTTTGCCATAGAACTTCGTTGTTTTGGCTTTGATAAGAAAAGCTCAAAGGATAGAAGCATCTACGTTGTTTTTGGCAACGAGAGTTCTGTGGCCCTTTAAAGACTTTAGTCTTTAAAGGGCCACAGAACTCTCGTTGTTTTTGCCATATTGGCTTTGATAAGAAAAGCTCAAAGGATAGAAGCATCTACGTTGTTTTTGGCAAAGAGAGTTGAGTGGCCATTTAAAGACTGTGGCCACAGAACTTTAAATAAGACTCAAAGGATAGAAGCTTTAAAGGGCCACAGAACTCTCGTTGTTTTTGCCATATTGGCTTTGATAAGAAAAGCTCAAAGGATAGAAGCATCTACGTTGTTTTTGGCAACGAGAGTTCTGTGGCCCTTTAAAGACTAAAGTCTTTAAAGGGCCACAGAACTCTCGTTGTTTTTGCCATATTGGCTTTGATAAGAAAAGCTCAAAGGATAGAAGCCTCTACGTTGTTTTTGGCAACGAGAGTTCTGTGGCCCTTTAAAGACTAAAGACTTTAAAGGGCCACAGAACTCTCGTTGTTTTTGCCATATTGGCTTTGATAAGAAAAGCTCAAAGGATAGAAGCATCTACGCTGTTTTTGGCAACAGAACTCTCGTTGTTTTTTTTTGCCATATTGGCTTTGATAAGAAAAGCTCAAAGGATAGAAGCATCTACCTTATTTTGGCAACGAGAGTTCTGTGGCCCTTTAAAGTCTAAGTCTTTAAAGGGCCACAGAACTCTCGTTGTTTTTGCCATATTGGCTTTGATAAGAAAAGTTCAAAGGATAGAAGCATCTACGTTGTTTTTGGCAACGAGAGTTCTGTGGCCCTTTAAAGACTCTTTAAAGGGCCACAAAACTCTCGTTCTTTTTGCCATATTGGCTTTGATAAGAAAAATTCAAAGGATAGAAGCATCTACGTTGTTTTTGGCAACGAGAGTTCTGTGGCCCTTTAAAGACTTTAGTCTTTAAAGGGCCACAGAACTCTCGTTGTTTTTGCCATATTGGCTTTGATAAGAAAAGCTCAAAGGATAGAAGCATCTACGTTGTTTTTGGCAATGAGAGTTCTGTGGCCCTTTAAAGACTAAAGACTTTAAAGTGCCACAGAACTCTCGTTGTTTTTGCCATATTGGCTTTGATAAGAAAAGCTCAAAGGATAGAAGCATCTACGCTGTTTTTGGCCACAGAACTCTCGTTGTTTTTGCCATATTGGCTTTGATAAGAAAAGCTCAAAGGATAGAAGCATCTACGTTGTTCTGGCAACGAGAGTTCTGTGGCCTTTAAAGACTTTAGTCTTTAAAGAGCCACAGAACTCTCGTTGTTTTTGCCATATTGGCTTTGATAAGAAAAGCTCAAAGGATAGAAGCATCTTCGTTGTTTTTGGCAACGAGAGTTCTGTGGCCCTTTAAAGACTTTAGTCTTTAAAGGGCCACAGAACTCTCGTTGTTTTTGCCATATTGGCTTTGATAAGAAAAGCTCAAAGGATAGAAGCATCTACGTTGTTTTTGGCAACGAGAGTTCTGTGGCCCTTTAAAGACTAAAGTCTTTAAAGGGCCACAGAACTCTCATTGTTTTTGCCATATTGGCTTTGATAAGAAAAGCTCAAAGGATAGAAGCATCTACGTTGTTTTTGGCCACAGAACTCTCGTTGTTTTTGCCATATTGGCTTTGATAAGAAAAGCTCAAAGGATAGAAGCATCTACGTTGTTTTTGGCAACGAGAGTTCTGTGGCCCTTTAAAGATTAAGTCTTTAAAGGGCCACAGAACTCTCGTTGTTTTTGCCATATTGGCTTTGATAAGAAAAGCTCAAAGGATAGAAGCATCTACGTTGTTTTTGGCAACGAGAGCTCTGGCCCTTTACTTTAAAGGGCCACAGAACTCTCGTTGTTTTTGCCATATTGGCTTTGATAAGAAAAGCTCAAAGGATAGAAGCATCTACGTTGTTTTTGGCAACGAGAGTTCTGTGGCCCTTTAAAGACTTTAGTCTTTAAAGGGCCACAGAACTCTCGTTGTTTTTGCCATATTGGCTTTGATAAGAAAAGCTCAAAGGATAGAAGCATCTACGTTGTTTTTGGCAACGAGAGTTCTGTGGCCCTTTAAAGACTTTGTCTTTAAAGGGCCACAGAACTCTCGTTGTTTTTGCCATATTGGCTTTGATAAGAAAAGCTCAAAGGATAGAAGCATCTACGTTGTTTTTGGCAACGAGAGTTCTGTGGCCCTTTAAAGACTTTAGTCTTTAAAGGGCCACAGAACTCTCGTTGTTTTTGCCATATTGGCTTTGATAAGAAAAGCTCAAAGGATAGAAGCATCTACCTTGTTTTTGGCAATGAGAGTTCTGTGGCCCTTTAAAGTCTAAGTCTTTAAAGGGCCACAGAACTCTCGTTGTTTTTGCCATATTGGCTTTGATAAGAAAAGCTCAAAGGATAGAAGCATCTACGTTGTTTTTGGCAACGAGAGTTCTGTGGCCCTTTAAAGACTTTAGTCTTTAAAGGGCCACAGAACTCTCGTTGTTTTTGCCATATTGGCTTTGATAAGAAAAGCTCAAAGGATAGAAGCATCTACGTTGTTTTTGGCAACGAGAGTTCTGTGGCCCTTTAAAGACTTTAGTCTTTAAAGGGCCACAGAACTCTCGTTGTTTTTGCCATATTGGCTTTGATAAGAAAAGCTCAAAGGATAGAAGCATCTACGTTGTTTTTGGCAACGAGAGTTCTGTGGCCCTTTAAAGACTTTAGTCTTTAAAGGGCCACAGAACTCTCGTTGTTTTTGCCATATTGGCTTTGATAAGAAAAGCTCAAAGGATAGAAGCATCTACGTTGTTTTTGGCAACGAGAGTTCTGTGGCCCTTTAAAGACTAAAGTCTTTAAAGGGCCACAGAACTCTCGTTGTTTTTGCCATATTGGCTTTGATAAGAAAAGCTCAAAGGATAGAAGCATCTACGTTGTTTTTGGCAACGAGAGTTCTGTGGCCCTTTAAAGACTAAAGTCTTTAAAGGGCCACAGAACTCTCGTTGTTTTTGCCATATTGGCTTTGATAAGAAAAGCTCAAAGGATAGAAGCATCTACGTTGTTTTGGCAACGAGAGTTCTGTTTTAAAGACTCTTTAAAGGCCACAGAACTCTCGTTGTTTTTGCCATATTGGCTTTGATAAGAAAAGCTCAAAGGATAGAAGCATCTACGTTGTTTTTGGCAACGAGAGTTCTGTGGCCCTTTAAAGACTTTAGTCTTTAAAGGGCCACAGAACTCTCGTTGTTTTTGCCATATTGGCTTTGATAAGAAAAGCTCAAAGGATAGAAGCATCTACGTTGTTTTTGGCAACGAGAGTTCTGTGGCCCTTTAAAGACTCTTTAAAGGGCCACAGAACTCTCGTTGTTTTTGCCATATTGGCTTTGATAAGAAAAATTCAAAGGATAGAAGCATCTACGTTGTTTTTGGCAACGAGAGTTCTGTGGCCCTTTAAAGACTTTAGTCTTTAAAGGGCCACAGAACTCTCGTTGTTTTTGCCATATTGGCTTTGATAAGAAAAGCTCAAAGGATAGAAGCATCTACGTTGTTTTTGGCAACGAGAGTTCTGTGGCCCTTTAAAGACTTTAGTCTTTAAAGGGCCACAGAACTCTCGTTGTTTTTGCCATATTGGCTTTGATAAGAAAAGCTCAAAGGATAGAAGCATCTACGTTGTTTTTGGCAACGAGAGTTCTGTGGCCCTTTAAAGACTTTAGTCTTTAAAGGGCCACAGAACTCTCGTTGTTTTTGCCATATTGGCTTTGATAAGAAAAGCTCAAAGGATAGAAGCATCTACCTTGTTTTTGGCAACGAGAGTTCTGTGGCCCTTTAAAGTCTAAGTCTTTAAAGGGCCACAGAACTCTCGTTGTTTTTGCCATATTGGCTTTGATAAGAAAAGTTCAAAGGATAGAAGCATCTACGTTGTTTTTGGCAACGAGAGCTCTGTGGCCCTTTAAAGACTAAAGTCTTTAAAGGGCCAGAGAACTCTCGTTGTTTTTGCCATAATGGCTTTGATAAGAAAAGCTCAAAGGATAGAAGCATCTACGTTGTTTTTGGCCACAGAACTCTAGTTTTTTTTGCCATATTGGCTTTGATAAGAAAAGCTCAAAGGATAGAAGCATCTACGTTGTTTTTGGCCACAGAACTCTCGTTGTTTTTGTCATATTGGCTTTGATAAGAAAAGCTCAAAGGATAGAAGCATCTACGTTGTTTTTGGCCACGAGAGTTCTGTGTCCCTTTAAAGACTTCGGGCCACAGAACTCTCGTTGTTTTTGCCATATTGGCTTTGATAAGAAAAGCACAAAGGATAGAAGCATCTACGTTGTTTTTGGCAACGAGAGTTCTGTGGCCCTTTAAAGACTTTATTCTTTAAAGGGCCACAGAACTCTCATTGTTTTTGCCATATTGGCTTTGATAAGAAAAGCTCAAAGGATAGAAGCATCTACGTTGTTTTTGGCCACAGAACTTTCGTTGTTTTTGCCATATTGGCTTTGATAAGAAAAGCTCAAGGGATAGAAGCATCTACGTTGTTTTTGGCAACGAGAGTTCTGTGGCCCTTTATAGACTTTAGTCTTTAAAGGGCCACAGAACTCTCGTTGTTTTTTCCATATTGGCTTTGATAAGAAAAGCTCAAAGGATAGAAGCATCTACGTTGTTTTTGGCAACGAGAGTTCTGTGGCCCTATAAAGACTTTAGTCTTTAAAGGGCCACAGAACTCTCGTTGTTTTTGCCATATTGGCTTTGATAAGAAAAGCTCAAAGGATAGAAGCATCTACGTTGTTTTTGGCAACGAGAGTTCTGTGGCCCTTTAAAGACTTTAGTCTTTAAAGGGCCCCAGAACTCTCGTTGTTTTTGCCATATTGGCTTTGATAAAAAAAGCTCAAAGTATAGAAGCATCTACGTTGTTTTTGGCAACGAGAGTTCTGTGGCCCTTTAAAGACTAAAGTCTTTAGAGGGCCACAGAACTCTCGTTGTTTTTGCCATATTGGCTTTGATAAGTAAAGCTCAAAGGATAGAAGCATCTACGTTGTTTTTGGCAACGAGAGTTCTGTGTCCCTTTGAAGACTTTGGGCCACAGAACTCTCGTTATTTTTGCCATATTGGCTTTGATAAGAAAAGCTCAAAGGATAGAAGCATCTACGTTGTTTTTGGCAACGAGAGTTCTGTGGCCCTTTAAAGACTTCGGGCCACAGAAATCTCGTTGTTTTTGCCATATTGGCTTTGATAAGAAATGCTCAAAGGATAGAAGCATCTACGTTGTTTTTGGCAACGAGAGTTCTGTGTCCCTTTGAAGACTTTGGGCCACAGAACTCTCGTTGTTTTTGCCATATTGGCTTTGATAAGAAAAGCTCAAAGGATAGAAGCATCTACGTTGTTTTTGGCAACGAGAGTTCTGTGGCCCTTTAAAGACTTTAGTCTTTAAAGGGCCACAGAACTCTCGTTGTTTTTGCCATATTGGCTTTGATAAGAAAAGCTCAAAGGATAGAAGCATCTACGTTGTTTTTGGCAACGAGAGTTCTGTGGCCCTTTAAAGACTTTAGTCTTTAAAGGGCCACAGAACTCTCGTTGTTTTTGCCATATTGGCTTTGATAAGAAAAGCTCAAAGGATAGAAGCATCTACGTTGTTTTTGGCAACGAGAGTTCTGTGGCCCTTTAAAGACTAAAGTCTTTAAAGGGCCACAGAACTCTCGTTGTTTTTGCCATATTGGCTTTGATAAGAAAAGCTCAAAGGATAGAAGCATCTACGTTGTTTTTGGCAACGAGAGTTCTGTGGCCCTTTAAAGACTTTAAAGGGCCACACAACTCTCGTTGTTTTTGCCATATTGGCTTTGTTAAGAAAACCGCACACGATAGAACCAGCTACGTTGTTTTTGGCAACGAGAGTTCTGTGACCCTTTAAAGATTTTAGTCTTTAAAGGGCCACAGAACTCTCGTTGTTTTTGCCATATTGGCTTTGATAAGAAAAGCTCAAAGGATAGAAGCATCTACGTTGTTTTTGGCCACACAACTCTCGTTGTTTTTGCCATATTGGCTTTGATAAGAAAAGCTCAAAGGATAGAAGCATCTACGTTGTTTTTGGCAACGAGAGTTCTGTGTCCCTTTAAAGACTTTGGGCCACAGAACTCTCGTTGTTTTTGCCATATTGGCTTTGATAAGAAAAGCTCAAAGGATAGAAGCATCTACGTTGTTTTTGGCAACGAGAGTTCTGTGGCCCTTTAAAGATTTTAGTCTTTAAAGGGCCACAGAACTCTCGTTGTTTTTCCATATTGGCTTTGATAAGAAAAGCTCAAAGGATAGAAGCATCTACGTTGTTTTTGGCAACGAGAGTTCTGTGGCCCTTTAAAGACTTTAGTCTTTAAAGGGCAACAGAACTCTCGTTGTTTTTGCCATATTGGCTTTGATAAGAAAAGCTCAAAGGATAGAAGCATCTACGTTGTTTTGGCAACGACAGTTCTGTGGCCCTTTAAAGACTTTAGTCTTTAAAGGGCCACAGAACTCTCGTTGTTTTTGCCATATTGGCTTTGATAAGAAAAGCTCAAAGGATAGAAGCATCTACGTTGTTTTTGGCAACGAGAGTTCTGTCGCCCTTTAAAGACTAAAGTCATTAAAGGGCCACAGAACTCTCGTTGTTTTTGCCATAATGGCTTTGATAAGAAAAGCTCAAAGGATAGAAGCATCTACGTTGTTTTTGGCCACAGAACTCTCGTTGTTTTTGCCATATTGGCTTTGATAAGAAAAGCTCAAAGGATAGAAGCATCTACGTTGTTTTGGCAACGAGAGTTCTGTGGCCCTTTAAAGACTTTAGTCTTTAAAGGGCCACAGAACTCTCGTTGTTTTTGCCATATTGGCTTTGATAAGAAAAGCTCAAAGGATAGAAGCATCTACGTTGTTTTTGGCAACGAGAGTTCTGTGGCCCTTTAAAGACTAAAGTCTTTAAAGGGCCACAGAACTCTCGTTGTTTTTGCCATATTGGCTTTGATAAGAAAAGCTCAAAGGATAGAAGCATCTATGTTGTTTTTGGCAACGAGAGTTCTGTGGCCCTTTAAAGACTTTAGTCTTTAAAGGGCCACAGAACTCTCGTTGTTTTTGCCATATTGGCTTTGATAAGAAAAGCTCAAAGGATAGAAGCATCTACGTTGTTTTTGGCAACGAGAGTTCTGTGGCCCTTTAAAGACTCTTTAAAGGGCCACAGAACTCTCGTTGTTTTTGCCATATTGGCTTTGATAAGAAAAGCTCAAAGGATAGAAGCATCTACGTTGTTTTTGGCAACGAGAGTTCTGTGGCCCTTTAAAGACTTTAGTCTTTAAAGGGCCACAGAACTCTCGTTGTTTTTGCCATATTGGCTTTGATAAGAAAAGCTCAAAGGATAGAAGCATCTACGTTGTTTTTGGCAACGAGAGTTCTGTGGCCCTTTAAAGACTTTAGTCTTTAAAGGGCCACAGAACTCTCGTTGTTTTTGCCATATTGGCTTTGATAAGAAAAGCTCAAAGGATAGAAGCATCTACCTTGTTTTTGGCAACGAGAGTTCTGTGGCCCTTTAAAGTCTAAGTCTTTAAAGGGCCACAGAACTCTCGTTGTTTTTGCCATATTGGCTTTGATAAGAAATGCTCAAAGGATAGGAGCATCTACGTTGTTTTTGGCCACAGAACTCTCTTTTTTTTGTCACATTGGCTTTGATAAGAAAAGCTCAAAGGATAGAAGCATCTACGTTGTTTTTGGCCACAGAACTCTCGTTGTTTTTGCCATATTGGCTTTGATAAGAAAAGCTCAAAGGATAGAAGCATCTATGTTTTTTTTGGCAACGAGAGTTCTGTGGCCCTTTAAAGACTTTAGTCTTTAAAGGGCCACAGAACTCTCGTTGTTTTTGCCATATTGGCTTTGATAAGAAAAGCTCAAAGGATAGAAGCATCTACGTTGTTTTTGGCAACGAGAGTTCTGTGGCCCTTTAAAGACTTTAGTCTTTAAAGGGCCACAGAACTCTCGTTGTTTTTGCCATATTGGCTTTGATAAGAAAAGCTCAAAGGATAGAAGCATCTACGTTGTTTTTGGCAACGAGAGTTCTGTGGCCCTTTAAAGACTAAAGTCTTTAAAGGGCCACAGAACTCTCGTTGTTTTTGCCATATTGGCTTTGATAAGAAAAGCTCAAAGGATAGAAGCATCTACGTTGTTTTTGGCAACGAGAGTTCTGTGTCCCTTTGAAGACTTTGGGCCACAGAACTCTCGTTATTTTTGCCATATTGGCTTTGATAAGAAAAGCTCAAAGGATAGAAGCATCTACGTTGTTTTTGGCAACGAGAGTTCTGTGGCCCTTTAAAGACTTCGGGCCACAGAACTCTCGTTGTTTTTGCCATATTGGCTTTGATAAGAAAAGCTCAAAGGATAGAAGCATCTACGTTGTTTTTGGCAACGAGAGTTCTGTGGCCCTTTAAAGACTTCTTTAAAGGGCCACAGAACTCTCGTTGTTTTTGCCATATTGGCTTTGATAAGAAAAGCTCAAAGGATAGAAGCATCTACGTTGTTTTTGGCCAACGAACTCTAGTTTTTTTTGCCATATTGGCTTTGATAAGAAAAGCTCAAAGGATAGAAGCATCTACGTTGTTTTTGGCCACAGAACTCTCGTTGTTTTTGCCATATTGGCTTTGATAAGAAAAGCTCAAAGGATAGAAGCATCTACGTTGTTTTTGGCAACGAGAGTTCTGTGGCCCTTTAAAGACTTCTTTAAAGGGCCACAGAACTCTCGTTGTTTTTGCCATATTGGCTTTGATAAGAAAAGCTCAAAGGATAGAAGCATCTACGTTGTTTTTGGCAACGAGAGTTCTGTGGCCCTTTAAAGACTTTAGTCTTTAAAGGGCCACAGAACTCTCGTTGTTTTTGCCATATTGGCTTTGATAAGAAAAGCTCAAAGGATAGAAGCATCTACGTTGTTTTTGGCAACGAGAGTTCTGTGGCCCTTTAAAGACTAAAGTCTTTAAAGGGCCACAGAACTCTCGTTGTTTTTGCCATATTGGCTTTGATAAGAAAAGCTCAAAGGATAGAAGCATCTACGTTGTTTTTGGCAACGAGAGTTCTGTGTCCCTTTGAAGACTTTGGGCCACAGAACTCTCGTTATTTTTGCCATATTGGCTTTGATAAGAAAAGCTCAAAGGATAGAAGCATCTACGTTGTTTTTGGCAACGAGAGTTCTGTGGCCCTTTAAAGACTTCGGGCCACAGAACTCTCGTTGTTTTTGCCATATTGGCTTTGATAAGAAAAGCTCAAAGGATAGAAGCATCTACGTTGTTTTTGGCAACGAGAGTTCTGTGGCCCTTTAAAGATTTTAGTCTTTAAAGGGCCACAGAACTCTCGTTGTTTTTGCCATATTGGCTTTGATAAGAAAAGCTCAAAGGATAGAAGCATCTACGTTGTTTTTGGCCACAGAACTCTCGTTGTTTTTGCCATATTGGCTTTGATAAGAAAAGCTCAAAGGATAGAAGCATCTACGTTGTTTTTGGCAACGAGAGTTCTGTGTCCCTTTAAAGACTTTGGGCCACAGAACTCTCGTTGTTTTTGCCATATTGGCTTTGATAAGAAAAGCTCAAAGGATAGAAGCATCTACGTTGTTTTTGGCAACGAGAGCTCTGTGGCCCTTTAAAGACTTTAGTCTTTAAAGAGCCACAGAACTCTCGTTCTTTTTGACATATTGGCTTTGATAAGAAAAGCTCAAAGGATAGAAGCATCTACGTTGTTTTTGGCAACGAGAGTTCTGTGGCCCTTTAAAGACTTTAGTCTTTAAAGGGCCACAGAACTCTCGTTGTTTTTGCCATATTGGCTTTGATAAGAAAAGCTCAAAGGATAGAAGCATCTACGTTGTTTTTGGCAACGAGAGTTCTGTGGCCCTTTAAAGACTTTAGTCTTTAAAGGGCCACAGAACTCTCGTTGTTTTTGCCATATTGGCTTTGATAAGAAAAGCTCAAAGGATAGAAGCATCTACGTTGTTTTTGGCAACGAGAGTTCTGTGGCCCTTTAAAGACTAAAGTCTTTAAAGGGCCAAGAACTCTCGTTGTTTTTGCCATAATGGCTTTGATAAGAAAAGCTCAAAGGATAGAAGCATCTACGTTGTTTTTGGCCACAGAACTCTCGTTGTTTTTGCCATATTGGCTTTGATAAGAAAAGCTCAAAGGATAGAAGCATCTACGTTGTTTTTGGCAACGAGAGTTCTGTGGCCCTTTAAAGACTTTAGTCTTTAAAGGGCCACAGAACTCTCGTTGTTTTTGCCATATTGGCTTTGATAAGAAAAGCTCAAAGGATAGAAGCATCTACCTTGTTTTTGGCAACGAGAGTTCTGTGGCCCTTTAAAGTCTAAGTCTTTAAAGGGCCACAGAACTCTCGTTGTTTTTGCCATATTGGCTTTGATAAGAAAAGCTCAAGGGATAGAAGCATCTAAGTTGTTTTTTGCAACGAGAGTTCTGTGGCCCTTTAAAGTTTAAGTCTTTAAAGGGCCACAGAACTCTCGTTGTTTTTGCCATATTGGCTTTGATAAGAAAAGCTCAAAGGATAGAAGCATCTACGTTGTTTTTGGCAACGAGAGTTCTGTGGCCCTTTAAAGACTTTAGTCTTTAAAGGGCCACAGAACTCTCGTTGTTTTTGCCATATTGGCTTTGATAAGAAAAGCTCAAAGGATAGAAGCATCTACGTTGTTTTTGGCAACGAGAGTTCTGTGGCCCTTTAAAGACTTTAGTCTTTAAAGGGCCACAGAACTCTCGTTGTTTTTGCCATATTGGCTTTGATAAGAAAAGCTCAAAGGATAGAAGCATCTACGTTGTTTTTGGCAACGAGAGTTCTGTGGCCCTTTAAAGACTTTAGTCTTTAAAGGGCCACAGAACTCTCGTTGTTTTTGCCATATTGGCTTTGATAAGAAAAGCTCAAAGGATAGAAGCATCTACGTTGTTTTTGGCAACGAGAGTTCTGTGTCCCTTTAAAGACTTTAGTCTTTAAAGGGCCACAGAACTCTCGTTGTTTTTGCCATATTGGCTTTGATAAGAAAAGCTCAAAGGATAGAAGCATCTACGTTGTTTTTGGCAACGAGAGTTCTGTGGCCCTTTAAAGACTTTATCTTTAAAGGGCCACAGAACTCTCGTTGTTTTTGCCATATTGGCTTTGATAAGAAAAGCTCAAAGGATAGAAGCATCTACGTTGTTTTTGGCCACAGAACTCTCGTTGTTTTTGCCATATTGGCTTTGATAAGAAAAGCTCAAAGGATAGAAGCATCTACGTTGTTTTTGGCAACGAGAGTTCTGTGGCCCTTTAAAGACTTTAGTCTTTAAAGGGCCACAGAACTCTCGTTGTTTTTGCCATATTGGCTTTGATAAGAAAAGCTCAAAGGATAGAAGCATCTACGTTGTTTTTGGCAACGAGAGTTCTGTGGCCCTTTAAAGACTTTAGTCTTTAAAGGGCCACAGAACTCTCGTTGTTTTTGCCATATTGGCTTTGATAAGAAAAGCTCAAAGGATAGAAGCATCTACGTTGTTTTTGGCAACGAGAGTTCTGTGTCCCTTTGAAGACTTTGGGCCACAGAACTCTCGTTATTTTTGCCATATTGGCTTTGATAAGAAAAGCTCAAAGGATAGAAGCATCTACGTTGTTTTTGGCAACGAGAGTTCTGTGGCCCTTTAAAGACTTCTTTAAAGGCCACAGAACTCTCGTTGTTTTTGCCATATTGGCTTTGATAAGAAAAGCTCAAAGGATAGAAGCATCTACGTTGTTTTTGGCAACGAGAGTTCTGTGGCCCTTTAAAGATTTTAGTCTTTAAAGGGCCACAGAACTCTCGTTGTTTTTGCCATATTGGCTTTGATAAGAAAAGCTCAAAGGATAGAAGCATCTACGTTGTTTTTGGCAACAGAACTCTCGTTGTTTTTGCCATATTGTTGTTTTTGCCATATTGGCTTTGATAAGAAAAGCTCAAAGGATAGAAGCATCTACGTTGTTTTTGGCAACGAGAGTTCTGTGGCCCTTTAAAGACTAAAGTCTTTAAAGGGCCACAGAACTCTCGTTGTTTTTGCCATATTGGCTTTGATAAGAAAAGCTCAAAGGATAGAAGCATCTACGTTGTTTTTGGCAACGAGAGTTCTGTGGCCCTTTAAAGACTTTAGTCTTTAAAGGGCCACAGAACTCTCGTTGTTTTTGCCATATTGGCTTTGATAAGAAAAGCTCAAAGGATAGAAGCATCTACGTTGTTTTTGGCAACGAGAGTTCTGTGGCCCTTTAAAGATTTTAGTCTTTAAAGGGCCACAGAACTCTCGTTGTTTTTGCCATATTGGCTTTGATAAGAAAAGCTCAAAGGATAGAAGCATCTACGTTGTTTTTGGCCACAGAACTCTCGTTGTTTTTGCCATATTGGCTTTGATAAGAAAAGCTCAAAGGATAGAAGTCATCTAAAGGGCCACAGAACTCTCGTTGTTTTTGCCATATTGGCTTTGATAAGAAAATCTCAAAGGATAGAAGCATCTACGTTGTTTTTGGCAACGAGAGTTGTGTGGCCCTTTAAAGTCTAAGTATTTAAAGGGCCACAGAACTCTCGTTGTTTTTGCCATATTGGCTTTGATAAGAAAAGCTCAAAGGATAGAAGAATCTACGTTGTTTTTGGCAACGAGAGTTCTGTGTCCCTTTAAAGACTTTAGTCTTTAAAGGGCCACAGAACTCTCGTTGTTTTTGCCATATTGGCTTTGATAAGAAAAGCTCAAAGGATAGAAGCATCTACGTTGTTTTTGGCAACGAGAGTTCTGTGGCCCTTTAAAGTCTAAGTCTTTAAAGGGCCACAGAACTCTCGTTGTTTTTGCCATATTGGCTTTGATAAGAAAAGCTCAAGGGATAGAAGCATCTACGTTGTTTTTGGCAACGAGAGTTCTGTGTCCCTTTAAAAACTTTAGTCTTTAAAGGGCCACAGAACTCTCGTTGTTTTTGCCATATTGGCTTTGATAAGAAAAGCTCAAAGGATAGAAGCATCTACGTTGTTTTTGGCAACGAGAGTTCTGTGGCCCTTTAAAGACTTTAGTCTTTAAAGGGCCACAGAACTCTCGTTGTTTTTGCCATATTGGCTTTGATAAGAAAAGCTCAAAGGATAGAAGCATCTACTTTGTTTTTGGCAACGAGAGTTCTCTGGCCCTTTAAAGACTTTAGTCTTTAAAGGGCCACAGAACTCTCGTTGTTTTTGCCATATTGGCTTTGATAAAAAAAAGTTCAAAGGATAGAAGCATCTACGTTGTTTTTGGCAACGAGAGTTCTGTGGCCCTTTAAAAACTTTAGTCTTTAAAGGGCCACAGAACTCTCGTTGTTTTTGCCATTTTGGCTTTGATAAGAAAAGCTCAAAGGATAGAAGCATCTACGTTGTTTTTGGCAACGAGAGTTCTGTGGCCCTTTAAAGACTAAAGTCTTTAAAGGGTCCCAGAACGCTCGTTGTTTTTGCCTTATTGGCTTTGATAAGAAAAGCTCAAAGGATAGAAGCATCTACGTTGTTTTGGCAACGAGAGTTCTGTGGCCCTTTAAAGACTTTAGTCTTTAAAGGGCCACATAACTCTCGTTGTTTTTGCCATATTGGCTTTGATAAGTAAAGCTAAAGGATAGAAGCATCTACGTTGTTTTTGGCAACGAGAGTTCTGTGGCCCTTTAAAGACTTTAGTCTTTAAAGGGCCACAGAACTCTCGTTGTTTTTGCCATATTGGCTTTGATAAGAAAAGCTCAAAGGATAGAAGCATCTACGTTGTTTTGGCAACGAGAGTTCTGTGGCCCTTTAAAGACTTTAGTCTTTAAAGGGCCACAGAACTCTCGTTGTTTTTGCCATATTGGCTTTGATAAGAAAAGCTCAAAGGATAGAAGCATCTACGTTGTTTTTGGCAACGAGAGTTCTGTGGCCCTTTAAAGACTAAAGTCTTTAAAGGGTCCCAGAACTCTCGTTGTTTTTGCCATATTGGCTTTGATAAGAAAAGCTCAAAGGATAGAAGCATCTACGTTGTTTTTGTCTTTAAAGGGCCACAGAACTCTCGTTGTTTTTGCCATATTGGCTTTGATAAGAAAAGCTCAAAGGATAGAAGCATCTACGTTGTTTTTGGCAACGAGAGTTCTGTGGCCCTTTAAAGTTTAAGTCTTTAAAGGGCCACAGAACTCTCGTTGTTTTTGCCATATTGGCTTTGATAAGAAAAGCTCAAAGGATAGAAGCATCTACGTTGTTTTTGGCAACGAGAGTTCTGTGGCCCTTTAAAGACTTCTTTAAAGGGCCACAGAACTCTCGTTGTTTTTGCCATATTGGCTTTGATAAGAAAAGCTCAAAGGATAGAAGCATCTACGTTGTTTTTGGCAACGAGAGTTCTGTGGCCCTTTAAAGACTTTAGTCTTTAAAGGGCCACAGAACTCTCGTTGTTTTTGCCATATTGGCTTTGATAAGAAAAGCTCAAAGGATAGAAGCATCTACGTTGTTTTTGTGGCCCTTTAAAGTCTAAGTCTTTAAAGGGCCACAGAACTCTCGTTGTTTTTGCCATATTGGCTTTGATAAGAAAAGCTCAAAGGATAGAAGCATCTACGTTGTTTTTGGCAACGAGAGTTCTGTGGCCCTTTAAAGACTTTAGTCTTTAAAGGGCCACAGAACTCTCGTTGTTTTTGCCATATTGGCTTTGATAAGAAAAGCTCAAAGGATAGAAGCATCTACGTTGTTTTTGGCAACGAGAGTTCTGTGGCCCTTTAAAGACTTTAGTCTTTAAAGGGCCACAGAACTCTCGTTGTTTTTGCCATATTGGCTTTGATAAGAAAAGCTCAAAGGATAGAAGCATCTACGTTGTTTTGGCAACGAGAGTTCTGTGGCCCTTTAAAGACTTTAGTCTTTAGAGGGCCACAGAACTCTCGTTGTTTTTGCCATATTGGCTTTGATAAAAAAAAGTTCAAAGGATAGAAGCATCTACGTTGTTTTTGGCAACGAGAGTTCTGTGGCCCTTTAAAAACTTTAGTCTTTAAAGGGCCACAGAACTCTCGTTGTTTTTGCCATTTTGGCTTTGATAAGAAAAGCTCAAAGGATAGAAGCATCTACGTTGTTTTTGGCAACGAGAGTTCTGTGGCCCTTTAAAGACTAAAGTCTTTAAAGGGTCCCAGAACGCTCGTTGTTTTTGCCTTATTGGCTTTGATAAGAAAAGCTCAAAGGATAGAAGCATCTACGTTGTTTTGGCAACGAGAGTTCTGTGGCCCTTTAAAGACTTTAGTCTTTAAAGGGCCACATAACTCTCGTTGTTTTTGCCATATTGGCTTTGATAAGTAAAGCTAAAGGATAGAAGCATCTACGTTGTTTTTGGAAACGAGAGTTCTGTGGCCCTTTAAAGACTTTAGTCTTTAGAGGGCCACAGAACTCTCGTTGTTTTTGCCATATTGGCTTTGATAAGAAAAGCTCAAAGGATAGAAGCATCTACGTTGTTTTGGCAACGAGAGTTCTGTGGCCCTTTAAAGACTTTAGTCTTTAGAGGGCCACAGAACTCTCGTTGTTTTTGCCATATTGGCTTTGATAAGAAAAGCTCAAAGGATAGAAGCATCTACGTTGTTTTTGGCAACGAGAGTTCTGTGGCCCTTTAAAGACTAAAGTCTTTAAAGGGTCCCAGAACACTCGTTGTTTTTGCCATATTGGCTTTGATAAGAAAAGCTCAAAGGATAGAATCATCTATGTTGTTTTTGGCAACGAGAGTTCTGTGGCCCTTTAAAGACTTTAGTCTTTAAAGGGCCACAGAACTCTCTTTGTTTTTGCCATATTGGCTTTGATAAGAAAAGCTCAAAGGATAGAAGCATCTACGTTGTTTTTGGCAACGAGAGTTCTGTGGCCCTTTAAAGACTAAAGTCTTTAAAGGGCCACAGAACTCTCATTGTTTTTGCCATATTGGCTTTGATAAGAAAAGCTCAAAGGATAGAAGCATCTACGTTGTTTTTGGCCACAGAACTCTCGTTGTTTTTGCCATATTGGCTTTGATAAGAAAAGCTCAAAGGATAGAAGCATCTACGTTGTTTTTGGCAACGAGAGTTCTGTGGCCCTTTAAAGATTTTAGTGTTTAAAGGGCCACAGAACTCTCGTTGTTTTTGCCATATTGGCTTTGATAAGAAAAGCTCAAAGGATAGAAGCATCTACGTTGTTTTTGGCCACAGAACTCTCGTTTTTTTTGCCATATTGGCTTTGATAAGAGAAGCTCAAAGAATAGAAGCATCTACGTTGTTTTTGGCAACGAGAGTTCTGTGGCCCTTTAAAGACTTTAGTCTTTAAAGGGCCACAGACTCTCGTTGTTTTTGCCATATTGGCTTTGATAAGAAAAGCTCAAAGGATAGAAGCATCTACGTTTTTTTTGGCAACGAGAGTTCTGTGTCCCTTTAAAGACTTCGGGCCACAGACTCTCGTTGTTTTTGCCATATTGGCTTTGATAAGAAAAGCTCAAAGGATAGAAGCATCTACGTTGCTTTTGGCAACGAGAGTTCTGTGGCCCTTTAAAGATTTTAGTCTTTAAAGGGCCACAGAACTCTCGTTGTTTTTCCATATTGGCTTTGATAAGAAAAGCTCAAAGGATAGAAGCATCTACGTTGTTTTTGGCAACGATTTTAGTCTTTAAAGGGCCACAGAACGAGTTCTGTGGCCCGTTAAAGACTAAAGTCTTTAAAGGGTCCCAGAACGCTCGTTGTTTTTGCCATATTGGCTTTGATAAGAAAAGCTCAAAGGATAGAAGCATCTACGTTGTTTTTGGCCACAGAACTCTCGTTGTTTTTGCCATATAGGCTTTGATAAGAAAAGCTCAAAGGATAGAAGCATCTACGTTGTTTTTGGCCACAGTACTCTCGTTGTTCTTGCCATATTGGCTTTGATAATAAAAGCTCAAAGGATAGAAGCATCTACGTTGTTTTTGGCAACGAGAGTTCTGTGGCCCTTTAAAGTCTAAGTCTTTAAAGGGCCACAGAACTCTTGTTGTTTTTGCCATATTGGCTTTGATAAAAAAAAGTTCAAAGGATAGAAGCATCTACGTTGTTTTTGGCAACGAGAGTTCTGTGTCCCTTTAAAAGACTTTAGTCTTTAAAGGGCCATAGAACTCTCGTTGTTTTTGCCATATTGGCTTTCATAAGAAAAGCTCAAAGGATAGAAGCATCTACATTGTTTTTGGCAACGAGATTTCTGTGCCCCTTTAAAGTCTAAGTCTTTAAAGGGCCACAGAACTCTCGTTGTTTTTGCCATATTGGCTTTGATAAAAAAAAGTTCAAAGGATAGAAGCATCTACGTTGTTTTTGGCAACGAGAGTTCTGTGTCCCTTTAAAAACTTTAGTCTTTAAAGGGCCACAGAACTCTCGTTGTTTTTGCCATTTTGGCTTTGATAAGAAAAGCTCAAAGGATAGAAGCATCTACGTTGTTTTTGGCAACGAGAGTTCTGTGGCCCTTTAAAGACTTTAGTAGGGCCACAGAACTCTCGTTGTTTTTGCCATATTGGCTTTGATAAGAAAAGCTCAAAGGATAGAAGCATCTACGTTGTTTTTGGCAACGAGAGTTCTGTGGCCCTTTAAAGACTAAAGTCTTTAAAGGGTCCCAGAACGCTCGTTGTTTTTGCCATATTGGCTTTGATAAGAAAAGCTCAAAGGATAGAAGCATCTACGTTGTTTTTGGCCACAGAACTCTCGTTGTTTTTGCCATATAGGCTTTGATAAGAAAAGCTCAAAGGATAGAAGCATCTACGTTGTTTTTGGCCACAGTACTCTCGTTGTTCTTGCCATATTGGCTTTGATAATAAAAGCTCAAAGGATAGAAGCATCTACGTTGTTTTTGGCAACGAGAGTTCTGTGGCCCTTTAAAGTCTAAGTCTTTAAAGGGCCACAGAACTCTCGTTGTTTTTGCCATATTGGCTTTGATAAAAAAAAGTTCAAAGGATAGAAGCATCTACGTTGTTTTTGGCAACGAGAGTTCTGTGTCCCTTTAAAAGACTTTAGTCTTTAAAGGGCCATAGAACTCTCGTTGTTTTTGCCATATTGGCTTTCATAAGAAAAGCTCAAAGGATAGAAGCATCTACATTGTTTTTGGCAACGAGATTTCTGTGCCCCTTTAAAGTCTAAGTCTTTAAAGGGCCACAGAACTCTCGTTGTTTTTGCCATATTGGCTTTGATAAAAAAAAGTTCAAAGGATAGAAGCATCTACGTTGTTTTTGGCAACGAGAGTTCTGTGTCCCTTTAAAAACTTTAGTCTTTAAAGGGCCACAGAACTCTCGTTGTTTTTGCCATTTTGGCTTTGATAAGAAAAGCTCAAAGGATAGAAGCATCTACGTTGTTTTTGGCAACGAGAGTTCTGTGGCCCTTTAAAGACTTTAGTCTTTAAAGGGCCACAGAACTCTCGTTGTTTTTGCCATTTTGGCTTTGATAAGAAAAGCTCAAAGGATAGAAGCATCTACGTTGTTTTTGGCAACGAGAGTTCTGTGGCCCTTTAAAGACTAAAGTCTTTAAAGGGTCCCAGAACGCTCGTTGTTTTTGCCTTATTGGCTTTGATAAGAAAAGCTCAAAGGATAGAAGCATCTACGTTGTTTTGGCAACGAGAGTTCTGTGGCCCTTTAAAGACTTTAGTCTTTAAAGGGCCACAGAACTCTCGTTGTTTTTGCCATATTGGCTTTGATAAGAAAAGCTCAAAGGATAGAAGCATCTACGTAGTTTTTGGCAACGAGAGTTCTGTGGCCCTTTAAAGACTTTAGTCTTTAAAGGGCCACAGAACTCTCGTTGTTTTTGCCATATTGGCTTTGATAAGAAAAGCTCAAAGGATAGAAGCATCTACGTTGTTTTTGGCAACGAGAGTTCTGTGGCCCTTTAAAGACTAAAGTCTTTAAAGGGTCCCAGAACGCTCGTTGTTTTTGCCATATTGGCTTTGATAAGAAAAGCTCAAAGGATAGAAGCATCTACGTTGTTTTGGCAACGAGAGTTCTGTGGCCCTTTAAAGACTTTAGTCTTTAAAGGGCCACAGAACTCTCGTTGTTTTTGCCATATTGGCTTTGATAAGTAAAGCTCAAAGGATAGAAGCATCTACGTTGTTTTTGGCAACGAGAGTTCTGTGGCCCTTTAAAGTCTAAGTCTTTAAAGGGCCACAGAACTCTCGTACACTTTTTGCCATATTGGCTTTGATAAGAAAAGCTCAAAGGATAGAAGCATCTACGTTGTTTTTGTCAACGAGAGTTCTGTGGCCCTTTAAATACTTTCGTCTTAAGGGGCCACAGAACTCTCGTTGTTTTTGCCATATTGGCTTTGATAAGTAAAGCTCAAAGGATAGAAGCATCTACGTTGTTTTTGGCAACGAGAGTCTCTGTGGCCCTTTAAAGACTTTAGTCTTTAAAGGGCCACAGAACTCTCGTTGTTTTTCCATATTGGCTTTGATAAGAAAAGCTCAAAGGATAAAAGCATCTACCTTGTTTTGGCAACGAGAGTTCTTTGGCCCTTTAAAGTCTAAGTCTTTAAAGGGCCACAGAACTCTCGTTGTTTTTGCCATAATGGCTTTGATAAGAAAAGCTCAAAGGATAGAAGCACCTACGTTGTTTTTAGCCACAGAACTCTCGTTGTTTTTGCCATATTGGCTTTGATAAGAAAAGCTCAAAGGATAGAAGCATCTACGTTGTTTTTGCCCACAGATCTCTCGTTGTTTTTGCCATATTGGCTTTGATAAGTAAAGCTCAAAGGATAGAAGCATCTACGTTGTTTTGGCAACGAGAGTTCTGTAGCCCTTTAAAGACTTTAGTTTTTAAAGGGCCACAGAACTCTCGTTGTTTTTGCCATATTGGCTTTGATAAGAAAAGGTCAAAGGATAGAAGCATCTACCTTGTTTTTGGCAACGAGATTTCTGTGGCCCTTTAAAGTCTAAGTCTTTAAAGGGCCACAGAACTCTCGTTGTTTTTGCCAAAGGATAGAAGCTCAAAGGATAGAAGCATCTACGTTGTTTTTGGCAACGAGAGTTCTGTGGCCCTTTAAAGACTTCGGGCCACAGAACTCTCGTTGTTTTTGCCATATTGGCTTTGATAAGAAAAGCTCAAAGGATAGAAGCATCTACGTAGTTTTTGGCAACGAGAGTTCTGTGGCCCTTTAAAGACTTTAGTCTTTAAAGGGCCACAGAACGCTCGTTGTTTTTGCCATATTGGCTTTGATAAGAAAAGCTCAAAGGATAGAAGCATCTACGTTGTTTTTGGCAACGAGAGTTCTGTGGCCCTTTAAAGACTAAAGTCTTTAAAGGGTCCCAGAACGCTCGTTGTTTTTGCCATATTGGCTTTGATAAGAAAAGCTCAAAGGATAGAAGCATCTACGTTGTTTTTGGCAACGAGAGTTCTGTGGCCCTTTAAAGACTAAAGTCTTTAAAGGGTCCCAGAACGCTCGTTGTTTTTGCCTTATTGGCTTTGATAAGAAAAGCTCAAAGGATAGAAGCATCTACGTTGTTTTGGCAACGAGAGTTCTGTGGCCCTTTAAAGACTTTAGTCTTTAAAGGGCCACATAACTCTCGTTGTTTTTGCCATATTGGCTTTGATAAGTAAAGCTAAAGGATAGAAGCATCTACGTTGTTTTTGGCAACGTGAGTTCTGTTGCCCTTTAAAGACTTTAGTCTTTAGAGGGCCACAGAACTCTCGTTGTTTTTGCCATATTGGCTTTGATAAGAAAAGCTCAAAGGATAGAAGCATCTACGTTGTTTTGGCAACGAGAGTTCTGTGGCCCTTTAAAGACTTTAGTCTTTAGAGGGCCACAGAACTCTCGTTGTTTTTGCCATATTGGCTTTGATAAGAAAAGCTCAAAGGATAGAAGCATCTACGTTGTTTTTGGCAACGAGAGTTCTGTGGCCCTTTAAAGACTAAAGTCTTTAAAGGGCCCCAGAACACTCGTTGTTTTTGCCATATTGGCTTTGAAAAGAAAACCACAAAGGATCGAAACATCTATGTTTTTTTTGCCAACTCGAGTTCTGTGGCCCTTTAAAGACTTTAGTCTTTAAAGGGCCACAGAACTCTCTTTGTTTTTGCCATATTGGCTTTGATAAGAAAAGCTCAAAGGATAGAAGCATCTACGTTGTTTTTGGCAACGAGAGTTCTGTGGCCCTTTAAAGACTAAAGTCTTTAAAGGGCCACAGAACTCTCATTGTTTTTGCCATATTGGCTTTGATAAGAAAAGCTCAAAGGATAGAAGCATCTACGTTGTTTTTGGCCACAGAACTCTCGTTGTTTTTGCCATATTGGCTTTGATAAGAAAAGCTCAAAGGATAGAAGCATCTACGTTGTTTTTGGCAACGAGAGTTCTGTGGCCCTTTAAAGATTTTAGTGTTTAAAGGGCCACAGAACTCTCGTTGTTTTTGCCATATTGGCTTTGATAAGAAAAGCTCAAAGGATAGAAGCATCTACGTTGTTTTTGGCCACAGAACTCTCGTTTTTTTTGCCATATTGGCTTTGATAAGAGAAGCTCAAAGAATAGAAGCATCTACGTTGTTTTTGGCAACGAGAGTTCTGTGTCCCTTTAAAGATTTTAGTCTTTAAAGGGCCACAGAACTCTCGTTGTTTTTGCCATATTGGCTTTGATAAGAAAAGCTCAAAGGATAGAAGCATCTACGTTGTTTTTGGCAACGAGAGTTCTGTGTCCCTATAAAGACTTCGGGCCACAAAACTCTCGTTGTTTTTGCCATATTGGCTTTGATAAGAAAAGCTCAAAGGATAGAAGCATCTACGTTGCTTTTGGCAACGAGAGTTCTGTGGCCCTTTAAAGATTTTAGTCTTTAAAGGGCCACAGAACTCTCGTTGTTTTTCCATATTGGCTTTGATAAGAAAAGCTCAAAGGATAGAAGCATCTACGTTGTTTTTGGCAACGAGAGTTCTGTGGCCCTTTAAAGACTAAAGTCTTTAAAGGGTCCCAGAACGCTCGTTGTTTTTGCCATATTGGCTTTGATAAGAAAAGCTCAAAGGATAGAAGCATCTACGTTGTTTTTGGCCACAGAACTCTCGTTGTTTTTGCCATATAGGCTTTGATAAGAAAAGCTCAAAGGATAGAAGCATCTACGTTGTTTTTGGCCACAGTACTCTCGTTGTTCTTGCCATATTGGCTTTGATAATAAAAGCTCAAAGGATAGAAGCATCTACGTTGTTTTTTGGCAACGAGAGTTCTGTGGCCCTTTAAAGTCTAAGTCTTTAAAGGGCCACAGAACTCTTTGTTGTTTTTGCCATATTGGCTTTGATAAAAAAAAGTTCAAAGGATAGAAGCATCTACGTTGTTTTTGGCAACGAGAGTTCTGTGTCCCTTTAAAAGACTTTAGTCTTTAAAGGGCCATAGAACTCTCGTTGTTTTTGCCATATTGGCTTTCATAAGAAAAGCTCAAAGGATAGAAGCATCTACATTGTTTTTGGCAACGAGATTTCTGTGCCCCTTTAAAGTCTAAGTCTTTAAAGGGCCACAGAACTCTCGTTGTTTTTGCCATATTGGCTTTGATAAAAAAAAGTTCAAAGGATAGAAGCATCTACGTTGTTTTTGGCAACGAGAGTTCTGTGTCCCTTTAAAAACTTTAGTCTTTAAAGGGCCACAGAACTCTCGTTGTTTTTGCCATTTTGGCTTTGATAAGAAAAGCTCAAAGGATAGAAGCATCTACGTTGTTTTTGGCAACGAGAGTTCTGTGGCCCTTTAAAGACTTTAGTAGGGCCACAGAACTCTCGTTGTTTTTGCCATATTGGCTTTGATAAGAAAAGCTCAAAGGATAGAAGCATCTACGTTGTTTTTGGCAACGAGAGTTCTGTGGCCCTTTAAAGACTAAAGTCTTTAAAGGGTCCCAGAACGCTCGTTGTTTTTGCCATATTGGCTTTGATAAGAAAAGCTCAAAGGATAGAAGCATCTACGTTGTTTTTGGCCACAGAACTCTCGTTGTTTTTGCCATATAGGCTTTGATAAGAAAAGCTCAAAGGATAGAAGTATCTACGTTGTTTTTGGCCACAGTACTCTCGTTGTTCTTGCCATATTGGCTTTGATAATAAAAGCTCAAAGGATAGAAGCATCTACGTTGTTTTTGGCAACGAGAGTTCTGTGGCCCTTTAAAGTCTAAGTCTTTAAAGGGCCACAGAACTCTCGTTGTTTTTGCCATATTGGCTTTGATAAAAAAAAGTTCAAAGGATAGAAGCATCTACGTTGTTTTTGGCAACGAGAGTTCTGTGTCCCTTTAAAAGACTTTAGTCTTTAAAGGGCCATAGAACTCTCGTTGTTTTTGCCATATTGGCTTTCATAAGAAAAGCTCAAAGGATAGAAGCATCTACATTGTTTTTGGCAACGAGATTTCTGTGCCCCTTTAAAGTCTAAGTCTTTAAAGGGCCACAGAACTCTCGTTGTTTTTGCCATATTGGCTTTGATAAAAAAAAGTTCAAAGGATAGAAGCATCTACGTTGTTTTTGGCAACGAGAGTTCTGTGTCCCTTTAAAAACTTTAGTCTTTAAAGGGCCACAGAACTCTCGTTGTTTTTGCCATTTTGGCTTTGATAAGAAAAGCTCAAAGGATAGAAGCATCTACGTTGTTTTTGGCAACGAGAGTTCTGTGGCCCTTTAAAGACTTTAGTCTTTAAAGGGCCACAGAACTCTCGTTGTTTTTGCCATTTTGGCTTTGATAAGAAAAGCTCAAAGGATAGAAGCATCTACGTTGTTTTTGGCAACGAGAGTTCTGTGGCCCTTTAAAGACTAAAGTCTTTAAAGGGTCCCAGAACGCTCGTTGTTTTTGCCTTATTGGCTTTGATAAGAAAAGCTCAAAGGATAGAAGCATCTACGTTGTTTTGGCAACGAGAGTTCTGTGGCCCTTTAAAGACTTTAGTCTTTAAAGGGCCACAGAACTCTCGTTGTTTTTGCCATATTGGCTTTGATAAGTAAAGCTAAAGGATAGAAGCATCTACGTTGTTTTTGGCAACGAGAGTTCTGTGGCCCTTTAAAGACTTTAGTCTTTAAAGGGCCACAGAACTCTCGTTGTTTTTGCCATATTGGCTTTGATAAGAAAAGCTCAAAGGATAGAAGCATCTACGTAGTTTTTGGCAACGAGAGTTCTGTGGCCCTTTAAAGACTTTAGTCTTTAAAGGGCCACAGAACTCTCGTTGTTTTTGCCATATTGGCTTTGATAAGAAAAGCTCAAAGGATAGAAGCATCTACGTTGTTTTTGGCAACGAGAGTTCTGTGGCCCTTTAAAGACTAAAGTCTTTAAAGGGTCCCAGAACGCTCGTTGTTTTTGCCATATTGGCTTTGATAAGAAAAGCTCAAAGGATAGAAGCATCTACGTTGTTTTGGCAACGAGAGTTCTGTGGCCCTTTAAAGACTTTAGTCTTTAAAGGGCCACAGAACTCTCGTTGTTTTTGCCATATTGGCTTTGATAAGTAAAGCTCAAAGGATAGAAGCATCTACGTTGTTTTTGGCAACGAGAGTTCTGTGGCCCTTTAAAGTCTAAGTCTTTAAAGGGCCACAGAACTCTCGTACTTTTTGCCATATTGGCTTTGATAAGAAAAGCTCAAAGGATAGAAGCATCTACGTTGTTTTTGTCAACGAGAGTTCTGTGGCCCTTTAAAGACTTTAGTCTTAAAGGTCCACAGAACTCTCGTTGTTTTTGCCATATTGGCTTTGATAAGTAAAGCTCAAAGGATAGAAGCATCTACGTTGTTTCTGGCAACGAGAGTTCTGTGGCCCTTTAAAGACTTTAGTCTTTAAAGGGCCACAGAACTCTCGTTGTTTTTCCATATTGGCTTTGATAAGAAAAGCTCAAAGGATAAAAGCATCTACCTTGTTTTTGGCAACGAGAGTTCTTTGGCCCTTTAAAGTCTAAGTCTTTAAAGGGCCACAGAACTCTCGTTGTTTTTGCCATAATGGCTTTGATAAGAAAAGCTCAAAGGATAGAAGCATCTACGTTGTTTTTAGCCACAGAACTCTCGTTGTTTTTGCCATATTGGCTTTGATAAGAAAAGCTCAAAGGATAGAAGCATCTACGTTGTTTTTGCCCACAGATCTCTCGTTGTTTTTGCCATATTGGCTTTGATAAGTAAAGCTCAAAGGATAGAAGCATCTACGTTGTTTTGGCAACGAGAGTTCTGTAGCCCTTTAAAGACTTTAGTTTTTAAAGGGCCACAGAACTCTCGTTGTTTTTGCCATATTGGCTTTGATAAGAAAAGGTCAAAGGATAGAAGCATCTACCTTGTTTTTGGCAACGAGATTTCTGTGGCCCTTTAAAGTCTAAGTCTTTAAAGGGCCACAGAACTCTCGTTGTTTTTGCCAAAGGATAGAAGCTCAAAGGATAGAAGCATCTACGTTGTTTTTGGCAACGAGAGTTCTGTGGCCCTTTAAAGACTTCGGGCCACAGAACTCTCGTTGTTTTTGCCATATTGGCTTTGATAAGAAAAGCTCAAAGGATAGAAGCATCTACGTAGTTTTTGGCAACGAGAGTTCTGTGGCCCTTTAAAGACTTTAGTCTTTAAAGGGCCACAGAACTCTCGTTGTTTTTGCCATATTGGCTTTGATAAGAAAAGCTCAAAGGATAGAAGCATCTACGTTGTTTTTGGCAACGAGAGTTCTGTGGCCCTTTAAAGACTAAAGTCTTTAAAGGGTCCCAGAACGCTCGTTGTTTTTGCCATATTGGCTTTGATAAGAAAAGCTCAAAGGATAGAAGCATCTACGTTGTTTTGGCAACGAGAGTTCTGTGGCCCTTTAAAGACTTTAGTCTTTAAAGGGCCACAGAACTCTCGTTGTTTTTGCCATATTGGCTTTGATAAGTAAAGCTCAAAGGATAGAAGCATCTACGTTGTTTTTGGCAACGAGAGTTCTGTTGCACTTTAAAGTCTAAGTCTTTAAAGGGCCACAGAACTCTCGTTCTTTTTGCCATATTGGCTTTGATAAGAAAAGCTCAAAGGATAGAAGCATCTACGTTGTTTTTGTCAACGAGAGTTCTGTGGCCCTTTAAAGACTTTAGTCTTTAAAGGGCCACAGAACTCTCGTTGTTTTTGCCATATTGGCTTTGATAAGTAAAGCTCAAAGGATAGAAGCATCTACGTTGTTTTGGCAACGAGAGTTCTGTAGCCCTTTAAAGACTTTAGTTTTTAAAGGGCCACAGAACTCTCGTTGTTTTTGCCATATTGGCTTTGATAAGAAAAGGTCAAAGGATAGAAGCATCTACCTTGTTTTTGGCAACGAGATTTCTGTGGCCCTTTAAAGTCTAAGTCTTTAAAGGGCCACAGAACTCTCGTTGTTTTTGCCAAAGGATAGAAGCTCAAAGGATAGAAGCATCTACGTTGTTTTTGGCAACGAGAGTTCTGTGGCCCTTTAAAGACTTCGGGCCACAGAACTCTCGTTGTTTTTGCCATATTGGCTTTGATAAGAAATGCTCAAAGGATAGAAGCATCTACGTTGTTTTTGGCAACGAGAGTTCTTTGGCCCTTTAAAGATTTTAGTCTTTAAAGGGCCACAGAACTCTCGTTGTTTTTGCCATATTGGCTTTGATAAGAAATGCTCAAAGGATAGAAGCATCTACGTTGTTTTTGGCCACAGAACTCTCGTTGTTTTTGCCATATTGGCTTTGATAAGAAAAGCTCAAAGGATAGAAGCATCTACGTTGTTTTTGGCAACGAGAGTTCTGTGGCCCTTTAAAGATTTTAGTCTTTAAAGGGCCACAGAACTCTCGTTGTTTTTCCATTTTGGCTTTGATAAGAAAAGCTCAAAGGATAGAAGCATCTACTTTGTTTTTGGCAACGAGAGTTCTGTGGCCCTTTAAAGACTTTAGTCTTTAAAGGGCCACAGAACTCTCATTGTTTTTGCCATATTGGCTTTGATAAGAAAAGTTCAAAGGATAGAAGCATCTACGTTGTTTTTGGCAACGAGAGCTCTGTGGCCCTTTAAAGACTAAAGTCTTTAAAGGGCAGAGAACTCTCGTTGTTTTTTCCATAATGGCTTTGATAAGAAAAGCTAAAAGGATAGAAGCATCTACGTTGTTTTTGGCCACAGAACTCTCGTTGTTTTTGCCATATTGTCTTTGATAAGAAAAGCTCAAAGGATAGAAGCATCTACGTTGTTTTGGCAACGAGAGTTCTGTGGCCCTTTAAAGACTTTAGTCTTTAGAGGGCCACAGAACTCTCGTTGTTTTTGCCATATTGGCTTTGATAAGAAAAGCTCAAAGGATAGAAGCATCTACGTTGTTTTTGGCAACGAGAGTTCTGTGGCCCTTTAAAGACTAAAGTCTTTAAAGGGTCCCAGAACGCTCGTTGTTTTTGCCAT
This sequence comes from Emydura macquarii macquarii, assembly GCF_026122565.2. NCBI lineage: Eukaryota > Metazoa > Chordata > Testudines > Chelidae > Emydura > Emydura macquarii. The sequence goes on along the minus strand of NW_027133373.1, from coordinate 28,315 downwards.
ATTGGCTTTGATAAGAAAAGCTCAAAGGATAGAATCATCTATGTTGTTTTTGGCAACGAGAGTTCTGTGGCCCTTTAAAGACTTTAGTCTTTAAAGGGCCACAGAACTCTCTTTGTTTTTGCCATATTGGCTTTGATAAGAAAAGCTCAAAGGATAGAAGCATCTACGTTGTTTTTGGCAACGAGAGTTCTGTGGCCCTTTAAAGACTAAAGTCTTTAAAGGGCCACAGAACTCTCGTTGTTTTTGCCATATTGGCTTTGATAAGAAAAGCTCAAAGGATAGAAGCATCTACGTTGTTTTTGGCAACGAGAGTTCTGTGGCCCTTTAAAGACTAAAGTCTTTAAAGGGTCCCAGAACGCTCGTTGTTTTTGCCATATTGGCTTTGATAAGAAAAGCTCAAAGGATAGAAGCATCTACGTTGTTTTTGGCCACAGAACTCTCGTTGTTTTTGCCATATAGGCTTTGATAAGAAAAGCTCAAAGGATAGAAGCATCTACGTTGTTTTTGGCCACAGTACTCTCGTTGTTTTTGCCATATTGGCTTATATAATAAAAGCTCAAAGGATAGAAGCATCTACGTTGTTTTTGGCAACGAGAGTTCTGTGGCCCTTTAAAGACTTTAGTCTTTAAAGGGCTACAGAACTCTCGTTGTTTTTGCCATATTGGCTTTGATAATAAAAGCTCAAAGGATAGAAGCATCTACGTTGTTTTTGGCAACGAGAGTTCCGTGGCCCTTTAAAGACTTTAGTCTTTAAAGGGCCACAGAACTCTCGTTGTTTTTGCCATATTGGCTTTGATAAGAAAAGCTCAAAGGATAGAAGCATCTACGTTGTTTTTGGCAACGAGAGTTCTGTGGCCCTTTAAAGACTAAAGTCTTTAAAGGGTCCCAGAACGCTCGTTGTTTTTGCCATATTGGCTTTGATAAGAAAAGCTCAAAGGATAGAAGCATCTACGTTGTTTTGGCAACGAGAGTTCTGTGGTCCTTTAAAGACTTTAGTGTTTAATGGGCCACAGAACTCTCGTTGTTTTTGCCATATTGGCTTTGATAAGTAAAGCTCAAAGGATAGAAGCATCTACGTTGTTTTTGGCAACGAGAGTTCTGTGGCCCTTTAAAGTCTAAGTCTTTAAAGGGCCAGAGAACTCTCGTTGTTTTTGCCATATTGGCTTTGATAAGAAAAGCTCAAAGGATAGAAGCATCTACGTTGTTTTTGGCAACGAGAGTTCTGTGGCCCTTTAAAGACTTTAGCCTTAAAGGGCCACAGAACTCTCGTTGTTTTTGCCATATTGGCTTTGATAAGTAAAGCTCAAAGGATAGAAGCATCTACGTTGTTTTTGGCAACGAGAGTTCTGTGGCCCTTTAAAGACTAAAGTCTTTAAAGGGCCACAGAACTCTCGTTGTTTTTCCATATTGGCTTTGATAAGAAAAGCTCAAAGGATAAAAGCATCTACCTTGTTTTTGGCAACGAGAGTTCTTTGGCCCTTTAAAGTCTAACTCTTTAAAGGGCCACAGAACTCTCGTTGTTTTTGGCATAATGGCTTTGATAAGAAAAGCTCAAAGGATAGAAGCATCTACGTTGTTTTTAGCCACAGAACTCTCGTTGTTTTTGCCATATTGGCTTTGATAAGAAAAGCTCAAAGGATAGAAGCATCTACGTTGTTTTTGCCCACAGATCTCTCGTTGTTTTTGCCATATTGGCTTTGAGAAGTAAAGCTCAAAGGATAGAAGCATCTACGTTGTTTTGGCAACGAGAGTTCTGTAGCCCTTTAAAGACTTTAGTCTTTAAAGGGCCACAGACTCTCTTTTTTTTTTGCCATATTGGCTTTTATAAGAAAAGCTCAAAGGATAGAAGCATCTACGTTGTTTTTGGCCACAGAACTCTCGTTGTTTTTCTCATATTGGCTTTGATAAGAAAAGCTCAAAGGATAGAAGCATCTACGTTGTTTTTGGCAATAAGAGTTCTGTGGCCCTTTAAAGACTTAAGTCTTTAAAGGGCCACAGAACTCTCGTTGTTTTTGCCATATTGGCTTTGATAAGAAAAGCTCAAAGGATAGAAGCATCTACGTTGTTTTTGGCAACGAGAGTTCTGTGGCCCTTTAAAGACTTTAGTCTTTAAAGGGCCACCGAACACTCGTTGTTTTTGCCATATTGGCTTTGATAAGAAAAGCTCAAAGGATAGAAGCATCTACCTTCTTTTTGGCAACGAGAGTTCTGTGGCACTTTAAAGTCTAAGTCTTTAAAGGGCCACAGAACTCTCGTTGTTTTTGCCATATTGGCTTTGATAAGAAAAGTTCAAAGGATAGAATCATCTACGTTGTTTTTGGCAACGAGAGTTCTGTGGCCCTTTAAAGACTAAAGTCTTTAAAGGGCCACAGAACTCTCGCTGTTTTTGCCATATTGGCTTTGATAAGAAAAGCTAAAAGGATAGAAGCATCTACGTTGTTTTTGGCCACAGAACTCTCTTTGTTTTTGCCATATTGGCTTTGATAAGAAAAGCTCAAGAGATAGAAGCATCTACGTTGTTTTTGGCAACGAGAGTTCTGTGTCCCTTTAAAGACTTTGGGCCTCAGAACTCTCGTTGTTTTTGCCATATTGGCTTTGATAAGAAAAGCTCAAAGGATAGAAGCATCTACGTTGTTTTTGGCAACGAGAGTTCTGTGGCCCTTTAAAGATTTAAGTCTTTAAAGGGCCACAGAACCCTCATTGTTTTTGACATATTTGCTTTGTTAAGAAAAGCTCAAAGGATAGAAGCATCTACGTTGTTTTTGGCAACGAGAGTTCTGTGGCCCTTTAAAGACTAAAGTCTTTAAAGGGCCCCAGAACTCTCGTTTTTTTACCATATTGGCTTTGATAAGAAAAGCTCAAAGGATAGATGCATCTACGTTGTTTTTGGCCACAGAACTCTCGTTGTTTTTGCCATATTGGCTTTGATAAGAAAAGCTCAAAGGATAGAAACATCTACGTTGTTTTTGGCAACGAGAGTTCTGTGGCCCTTTAAAGATTTTAGTCTTTAAAGGGCCACAGAACTCTCGTTGTTTTTGCCATATAGGCTTTGATAAGAAAAGCTCAAAGGATAGAAGCATCTCCGTTGTTTTTGGCAACGAGAGTTCTGTGGCCCTTTAAAGATTTTAGTCTTTAAAGGGCCACAGAACTCTCGTTCTTTTTGCCATATTCGCTTTGATAAGAAAAGCTCAAAGGATAGAAGCATCTACGTTGTTTTTGGCAACGAGAGTTCTGTGGCCCTTTAAAGATTTTAGTCTTTAAATGGCCCCAGAACTCTCGTTGTTTTTGCCATATTGGCTTTCATAAGAAAAGCTCAAAGGATAGAAGCATCTACGTTGTTTTTGGCCACAGAACTCTCGTTGTTTTAGCCATATTGGCTTTGATAAGAAAAGCTCAAAGGATAGAAGCATCTACGTTGTTTTTGGCAACGAGAGTTCTGTGGCCCTTTAAAGATTTTAGTCTTTAAAGGGCCACTGAACTCTCGTTGTTTTTGTCATATTGGCTTTGTTAAGAAAAGCTCAAAGGATAGAAGCATCTACGTTGTTTTTGGCAACGAGAGTTCTGTGTCTTTAAAGTCTTTAAAGGGTCCCAGAACGCTCGTTGTTTTTGCCATATTGGCTTTGATAAGAAAAGCTCAAAGGATAGAAGCATCTACGTTGTTTTTGGCAACGAGATTCTGTGGCCCTTTAAAGACTAAAGTCTTTAAAGGGCCACAGAACTCTCATTGTTTTTGCCATATTGGCTTTGGTAAGAAAAGCTCAAAGGATAGAAGCATCTTCGTTGTTTTTCGCAACGAGAGTTCTGTGGCCCTTTAAAGACTCTTTAAAGGACCACAAAACTCTCGTTCTTTTTTCCATATTGGCTTTGATAAGAAAAGCTCAAAGGATAGAAGCATCTACGTTGTTTTTGGCCACAGAACTCTCGTTGTTTTTGCCATATTGGCTTTGATAAGAAAAGCTCAAGGGATAGAAGCATCTACTTTGTTTTTGGCAACGAGAGTTCTGTGTCCCTTTAAAGACTTTGGGCCAATGAACTCTCGTTGTTTTTGCCATATTGGCTTTGATAAGAAAAGCTCAAAGGATAGAAGCATCTTCGTTGTTTTTCGCAACGAGAGTTCTGTGGCCCTTTAAAGACTCTTTAAAGGACCACAAAACTCTCGTTGTTTTTGCCATATTGGCTTTGATAAGAAAAGCTCAAAGGATAGAAGCATCTACGTTGTTTTTGGCAACGAGAGTTCTGTGGCCCTTTAAAGACGAAAGTCTTTAAAGGGCCACAGAACTCTCGGTGTTTTCGCCATATTGGCTTTGATAAGAAAATCTCAAAGGATAGAAGCATCTACGTTGTTTTGGCACAGTACTCTCGTTGTTTTTGCCATATTGGCTTTGATAAGAAAAGCTCAAAGGATAGAAGCATCTACGTTGTTTTTGGCCACAGAACTCTCGTTGTTTTTGCCATATTGGCTTTGATAAGCAAAGCTCAAAGGATAGAAGCATCTACGTTGTTTTTGGCACAGAACTCTCGTTGTTTTTGCCATATTGGCTTTGATAAGCAAAGCTCAAAGGATAGAAGCATCTACGTTGTTTTTGGCACAGAACTCTCGTTTTTTTTGCCACATTGGCTTTGATAAGAAAAGCTCCAAGGATAGAAGCATTTACGTTGTTTTTGGCAACGAGAGTTCTGTGGCCCTTTAAAGACTTTAGTCTTTAAAGGGCCACAGATCTCTCGTTGTTTTTTCCATATTGGCTTTGATAAGAAAAGCTCCAAGGATAGAAGCATCTACGTTGTTTTTGGCAACGAGAGTTCTGTGGCCCTTTAAAGACTTTAGTCTTTAAAGGGCGGCAGAACTCTCGTTGTTTTTGCCATATTGGCTTTATTAAGAAAAGCTCAAAGGATAGAAGCATCTACGTTGTTTAGTCTTTAAAGGGCCACAGAACTCTCGTTGTTTTTGCCATTTTGTCTTTGATAAGAAAAGCTCAAAGGATAGAAGCATCTACGTTGTTTTTGGCAACGAGAGTTCTGTGGCCCTATAAAGACTGAAGTCTTTAAAGGGCCACAGAACTCTCGTTGTTTTTGCCATATTGGCTTTGATAAGAAAAGCTCAAAGGATAGAAGCATCTACGTTGTTTTTGGCCACAGAACTCTCGTTGTTTTTGCCATATTGGCTTTGATAAGAAAAGCTCAAAGGATAGAAGCATCTACGTTGTTTCTGGGAACGAGAGTTCTGTGGCCCTTTAAAGACTAAAGTCTTTAAAGGGCCACAGAACTCTCGTTGTTTTTGCCATATTGGCTTTGATACGAAAAGCTCAAAGGATAGAAGCATCTACGTTGTTTAGTCTTTAAAGGGCCACAGAACTCTCGTTGTTTTTGCCATATCGGCTTTGATAAGAAAAGCTCAAAGGATAGAAGCATCTACGTTGTTTTTGGCAACGAGAGTTCTGTGGCCCTTTAAAGACTAAAGTCTTTAAAGGGCCACAGAACTCTCGTTGTTTTTGCCATATTGGCTTTGATAAGAAAAGCTCAAAGGATAGAAGCATCTACGTTGTTTTTGGCAACGAGAGTTCTGTGGCCCTTTAAAGACTTTAGTCTTTAAAGGGCCACAGAACTCTCGTTGTTTTTGCCATATTGGCTTTGATAAGAAAAGCTCAAAGGATAGAAGCATCTACGTTGTTTTTGGCCACAGAACTCTCGTTGTTTTTGCCATATTGGCTTTGATAAGAAAAGCTCAAAGGATAGAAGCATCTACGTTGTTTTTGGCAACAGAGTTCTGTGGCCCTTTAAAGACTAAAGTCTTTAAAGGGCCACAGAACTCTCGTTGTTTTTGCCATATTGGCTTTGATAAGAAAAGCTCAAAGGATAGAAGCATCTACGTTGTTTTTGGCCACAGAACTGTGGCCCTTTAAAGACTAAAGTCTTTAAAGGGCCACAGAACTCTCGTTGTTTTTGCCATATTGGCTTTGATAAGAAAAGCTCAAAGGATAGAAGCATCTACGTTGTTTTTGGCCACAGAACTCTCGTTGTTTTTGCCATATTGGCTTTGATAAGAAAAGCTCAAAGGATAGAAGCATCTACGTTGTTTTTGGCAACGACAGAACTCTCGTTGTTTTTGCCATATTGGCTTTGATAAGAAAAGCTCAAAGGATAGAAGCATCTACGTTGTTTTTGGCCACAGAACTCTCGTTGTTTTTGCCATATTGGCTTTGATAAGAAAAGCTCAAAGGATAGAAGCATCTACGTTGTTTTTGGCAACGAGAGTTCTGTGGCCCTTTAAAGACTTTCGTCTTTAAAGGGCCACAGAACTCTCGTTGTTTTTGCCATATTGGCTTTGATAAGAAAAGCTCAAAGGATAGAAGCATCTACGGTGTTTTTGGCAACGAGAGTTCTGTGGCCCTTTAAAGACTAAAGTCTTTAAAGGGCCACAGAACTCTCGTTGTTTTTGCCATATTGGCTTTGATAAGAAAAGCTCAAAGGATAGAAGCATCTACGTTGTTTTTGGCAACGAGAGTTCTGTGGCCCTTTAAAGACTTTTAGTCTTTAAAGGGCCACAGAACTCTCATTGTTCTTTCCATATTGGCTTTGATAAGAAAAGCTCAAAGGATAGAAGCATCTACGTTGTTTTTGGCAACGAGAGTTCTGTGGCCCTTTAAAGATTTTAGTCTTTAAAGGGCCACAGAACTCTCGTTGTTTTTGCCATATTGGCTTTGATAAGAAAAGCTCAAAGGATAGAAGCATCTACGTTGTTTTTGGCAACGAGAGTTCTGTGGCCCTTTAAAGATTTTAGTCTTTAAAGGGCCACAGAACTCTCGTTCTTTTTGCCATATTGGCTTTGATAAGAAAAGCTCAAAGGATAGAAGCATCTACGTTGTTTTTGGCAACGAGAGTTCTGTGGCCGTTTAAAGATTTTAGTCTTTAAATGGCCCAGAACTCTCGTTGTTTTTGCCATATTGGCTTTGATAAGAAAAGCTCAAAGGATAGAAGCATCTACGTTGTTTTTGGCCTTTAAAGGGTCCCAGAACTCTCGTTGTTTTTGCCATATTGGCTTTGATAAGAAAAGCTCAAAGGATAGAAGCATCTACGTTGTTTTTGGCAACGAGAGTTCTGTGGCCCTTTAAAGACTAAAGTCTTTAAAGGGCCACAGAACTCTCGTTGTTTTTGCCATATTGGCTTTGATAAGAAAAGTTCAAAGGATAGAAGCATCTACGTTGTTTTTGGCCACAGAACTCTCGTTGTTTTTGCCATATTGGCTTTGATAAGAAAAGCTCAAAGGATAGAAGCATCTACGTTGTTTTTGGCAACGAGAGTTCTGTGGCCCTTTAAAGATTTTAGTCTTTAAAGGGCCACTGAACTCTCGTTGTTTTTGCCATATTGGCTTTGATAAGAAAAGCTCAAAGGATAGAAGCATCTACGTTGTTTTTGGCAACGAGAGTTCTGTGTCTTTAAAGTCTTTAAAGGGTCCCAGAACGCTCGTTGTTTTTGCCATATTGGCTTTGATAAGAAAAGCTCAAAGGATAGAAGCATCTACGTTGTTTTTGGCAACGAGATTCTGTGGCCCTTTAAAGACTAAAGTCTTTAAAGGGCCACAGAACTCTCATTGTTTTTGCCATATTGGCTTTGGTAAGAAAAGCTTAAAGGATAGAAGCATCTACGTTGTTTTTGGCCACAGAACTCTCGTTGTTTTTGCCATATTGGCTTTGATAAGAAAAGCTCAAGGGATAGAAGCATCTACTTTGTTTTTGGCAACGAGAGTTCTGTGTCCCTTTAAAGACTTTGGGCCAATGAACTCTCGTTGTTTTTGCCATATTGGCTTTGATAAGAAAAACTCAAAGGATAGAAGCATCTACTTTGTTTTTGGCAACGAGAGTTCTGTGGCCCTTTAAAGACTTTAGTCTTTAAAGGGCCACAGAACTCTCATTGTTTTTGCCATATTGGCTTTGATAAGAAAAGCTCAAAGGATAGAAGCTTCTCCGTTGTTTTTGGCCATAGAACTCTCGTTGTTTTTGCCATATTTGCTTTGATAAGAAAAGCTCAAAGGATAGAAGCATCTACATTGTTTTTGGCAACGAGAGTTCTGTGGCCCTTTAAAGACTAAAGTCTTTAAAGGAACACAGAACTCTCGTTGTTTTTGCCATATTGGCTTTGATAAGAAAAGCTCAAAGGATAGAAGCATCTACGTTGTTTTTGGCACACCATATTGGCTTTGATAAGACTTTAGTCTTTAAAGGAAAGGATAGAAGCATCTACGTTGTTTTTGGCCAGAACTCTCGTTGTTTTTGCCATATTGGCTTTGATAAGAAAAGCTCAAAGGATAGAAGCATCTTCGTTGTTTTTGGCACAGAACTCTCGTTGTTTTTGCCATATTGGCTTTGATAAGAAAAGCTCAAAGGATAGAAGCTGTTGTTTTTAACGAGACTCTTTTAAAGACTTTAGTCTTTAAAGGGCCACAGAACTCTCGTTGTTTTTGCCATATTGGCTTTGATAAGAAAAGCTCAAAGGATAGAAGCATCTACGTTGTTTTTGGCAACGAGAGTTCTGTGGCCCTTTAAAGACTTTAGTCTTTAAAGGGCCACAGAACTCTCGTTGTTTTTGCCATATTGGCTTTGATAAGAAAAGCTCAAAGGATAGAAGCATCTACGTTGTTTTTGGCCACAGAACTCTCGTTGTTTTTGCCATATTGGCTTTGATAAGAAAAGCTCAAAGGATAGAAGCATCTACGTTGTTTCTGGGAACGAGAGTTCTGTGGCCCTTTAAAGACTAAAGTCTTTAAAGGGCCACAGAACTCTCGTTGTTTTTGCCATATTGGCTTTGATACGAAAAGCTCAAAGGATAGAAGCATCTACGTTGTTTAGTCTTTAAAGGGCCACAGAACTCTCGTTGTTTTTGCCATATTGGCTTTGATAAGAAAAGCTCAAAGGATAGAAGCATCTACGTTGTTTTTGGCAACGAGAGTTCTGTGGCCCTTTAAAGACTAAAGTCTTTAAAGGGCCACAGAACTCTCGTTGTTTTTGCCATATTGGCTTTGATAAGAAAAGCTCAAAGGATAGAAGCATCTACGTTGTTTTTGGCCACAGAACTCTGTTGTTTTTGCCATATTGGCTTTGATAAGAAAAGCTCAAAGGATAGAAGCATCTACGTTGTTTTGGCAACGAGAGTTCTGTGGCCCTTTAAAGACTTTAGTCTTTAAAGGGGCACAGAATTCTCGTTGTTTTTGCCATATTGGCTTTGATAAGAAAAGCTCAAAGGATAGAAGCATCTACGTTGTTTAGTCTTTAAAGGGCCACAGAACTCTCGTTGTTTTTGCCATATTGGCTTTGATAAGAAAAGCTCAAAGGATAGAAGCATCTACGTTGTTTTTGGCAACGAGAGTTCTGTTTTTGCCCTTTAAAGACTTTAGTCTTTAAAGGGCCACAGAACTCTCGTTGTTTTTGCCGTATTGGCTTTGATAAGAAAAGCTCAAAGGATAGAAGCATCTACGTTGTTTTTGACAACAAGAGTTCTGTGCCCCTTTAAAGACTTTAGTCTTTAAAGGGCCACAGAACTCTCGTTGTTTTTGCCATATTGGCTTTGATAAGAAAAGCTCAAAGGATAGAAGCATCTACGTTGTTTTTGGCAACGAGAGTTATGTGGCCCTTTAAAGACTAAAGGGCCACAGAACTCTCGTTGTTTTTGCCATATTGGCTTTGATGAGAAAAGCTCAAAGGATAGAAGCATCTACGTTGTTTCTGGCCACAGAACTCTCGTTGTTTTTGCCATATTGGCTTTAATAAGAAAAGCTCAAAGGATAGAAGCATCTACGTTGTTTTTGACAACGAGAGTTCTGTGGCGCTTTCAAGACTTTAGTCTTTAAAGGGCCCCAGAACTCTCGTTGTTTTTGCCATATTGGCTTTGATAAGAAAAGCTCAAAGGATAGAAGCATCTACGTTGTTTTTGGCAACGAGAGTTATGTGGCCCTTTAAAGACTAAAGGGCCACAGAACTCTCGTTGTTTTTGCCATATTGGCTTTGATGAGAAAAGCTCAAAGGATAGAAGCATCTACGTTGTTTCTGGCGACAGAACTCTCGTTGTTTTTGCCATATTGGCTTTAATAAGAAAAGCTCAAAGGATAGAAGCATCTACGGTGTTTTTTGCAACGAGAGTTCTGTGGCCCTTTAAAGACTTTAGTCTTTAAAGGGCCACAGAACTCTCGTTGTTTTTGCCATATTGGCTTTGATAAGAAAAGCTCAAAGGATAGAAGCATCTATGTTGTTTTTGGCCACAGAACTCTCGTTGTTTTTGCCATATTGGCTTTGATAAGAAAAGCTCAAAGGATAGAAGTATCTATGTTGTTTTTGGCCACAGAACTCTCGTTGTTTTTGCCCTATTGGCTTTGATAAGAAAAGCTCAAAGGATAGAAGCATCTACGTTCTTTTTGGCAACGAGAGTTCTGTGGCCCTTTAAATACTTTAGTCTTTAAAGGTCCCAGAACTCTCGTTGTTTTTGCCATATTGGCTTTGATAAGTAAAGCTCAAAGGATAGAAGCATCTACGTTGTTTAACGAGATCTTTAAAAGGGCCACAGAACTCTCGTTGTTTTTGCCATATTGGCTTTGATAAGAAAAGCTCAAAGGATAGAAGCATCTACGTTGTTTTTGGCCACAGAACTCTCGTTGTTTTTGCCATATTGGCTTTAATAAGAAAAGCTCAAAGGATAGAAGCATCTACGGTGTTTTTGCAACGAGAGTTCTGTGGCCCTTTAAAGACTAAAGTCTTTAAAGGGCCACACAAATCTCGGGTTTTTTTCCATAATGGCTTTGATAAGAAAAGCTCAAAGGAAAGAAGCAACTACGTTGTTTTTGGCAACGAGAGTTTTGTGGCCCTTTAAAGACTAAAGTCTTTAAAGGGCCCCAGAACTCTCGTTGTTTTTGCCATATTGGCTTTGATAAGAAAAGCTCAAAGGATAGAAGCATCTACGTTGTTACTGGCCACAGAACGCTAGTTTTTATTGCCATCTTGGCTTTGATAAGAAAAGCTCAAAGGATAGAAGCATCTACGTTGTTTTTGGTAACGAGAGTTCTGTGGCCCTTTAAAGACTAAAGTCTTTAAAGGAACACAGAACTCTCGTTGTTTTTGCCATATTGGCTTTGATAAGAAAAGCTCAAAGTATAGAAGCATCTACGTTGTTTCTGGCCACAGAACTCTTGTTGTTTTTGCCATATTGGCTTTGATAAGAAAAGCTGAAAGGATAGAAGCATCTACGTTGTTTTTGGCCACAGAACTCTCGTTGTTTTTGCCATATTGGCTTTGATAAGAAAAGCTCAAAGGATAGAAGCATCTACGTTGTTTTTGGCACAGAACTCTCGTTGTTTTTGCCATATTGGCTTTGATAAGCAAAGCTCAAAGGATAGAAGCATCTACGTTGTTTTTGGCACAGTACTCTCGTTGTTTTTGCCACATTGGCTTTGATAAGAAAAGCTCAAAGGATAGAAGCAACTACGTTGTTTTTGGCAACGAGAGTTCTGTGGCCATTTAACGACTTTAGTCTTTAACGGGCCACAGAACTCTTGTTGTTTTTGCCATATTGGCTTTGATAAGAAAAGCTCAAAGGATAGAAGCATCTACGTTGTTTTTGGCAACGAGAGTTCTGTGGCGGCTTTAAAGACTAAAGTCTTTAAAGGGCCACAGAACTCTCGTGGTTTTTGCCATATTGGCTTTGATAAGAAAAGCTCAAAGGATAGAAGCATCTACGTTGTTTTTGGCAACGAGAGTTCTGTGGCCCTTTAAAGACTTTAGTCTTTAAAGGACCACAGAATTCTCTTTGTTTTTGCCATATTGGCTTTGATAAGAAAAGCTCAAAGGATAGAAGCATCTACGTTGTTTTTCAACGAGAGTTCTGTGGCCCTTTAAAGACTCTTTAAAGGACCACAGAACTCTCGTTGTTTTTGCCATATTGGCTTTGATAAGAAAAGCTCAAAGGATAGAAGCATGTACGTTGTTTTTGGCAATGAGAGTTCTGGGGCCCTTTAAAGACTAAAGTCTTTAAAGGGCCACAGAAGTCTCGTTGTTTTCGCCATATTGGCTTTGATAAAAAAGCTCAAAGGATAGAAGCATCTACGTTTTTTTTTATCAACGAGAGTTCTGTGGCCCTTTAAAGACTTTAGTCTTTAAAGTGCCACAGAACTCTCGTTGTTTTTGCCATATTGGCTTTGATAAGAAAATCTCAAAGGATAGAAGCATCTACGTTGTTTTTGGCACAGTACTCTCGTTGTTTTTGCCATATTGGCTTTGATAAGAAAAGCTCAAAGGATAGAAGCGTCTACGTTGTTTTTGGCAACGAGAGTTCTGTGGCCCTTTAAAGACTAAAGTCTTTAAAGCGCCACAGAACTCTCGTTGTTTTTGCCATATTGGGTTTGATAAGAAAAGCTCAAAGGATAGAATCATCTACGTTGTTTTTGGCACAGAACTCTCGTTGTTTTTGCCATATTGGCTTTGATAAGAAAAGCTCAAAGGATAGAAGCATCTACGTTGATTTTGGCACAGAACTCTCGTTGTTTTTGCCATATTGGCTTTGATAAAAAAAGCTCAAAGGATAGAAGCATCTACGTTGTTTTTGGCCACAGAACTCTCGTTGTTTTTGCCATATTGGCTTTGATAAGAAAAGCTCAAAGGATAGAAGCATCTACGTTGTTCTTGGCAACGAGAGTTCTGTGGCCCTTTAAAGACTAAAGTATTTAAAGGTCCACAGAACTCTCGTTGTTTTTGCCATATTGGCTTTGATAAGAAAAGCTCAAAGGATAGAAGCATCTACGTTGTTTTTGGCACAGAACTCTCGTTGTTTTTGCCATATTGGCTTTGATAAGAAAAGCTCAAAGGATAGAAGCATCTACGTTGTTTTTGGCACAGTACTCTCGTTGTTTTTGCCACATTGGCTTTGATAAGAAAAGCTCAAAGGATAGAAGCAACTACGTTGTTTTTGGCAACGAGAGTTCTGTGGCCCTTTAAAGACTTTAGTCTTTAATGGGCCACAGAACTCTTGTTGTTTTTGCCATATTGGCTTTGATAAGAAAAGCTCAAAGGATAGAAGCATCTACGTTGTTTTTGGCAACGAGAGTTCTGTGGCCCTTTAAAGACTAAAGTCTTTAAAGGGCACAAAGGATAGAAGCATCTCGTTGTTTTTGCCATATTGGCTTTGATAAAAAAAGCTCAAAGGATAGAAGCATCTACGTTTTTTTTTCATCAACGAGAGTTCTGTGGCCCTTTAAAGACTTTAGTCTTTAAAGTGCCACAGAACTCGAGTTGTTTTTGCCATATTGGCTTTGATAAGAAAATCTCAAAGGATAGAAGCATCTATGTTGTTTTTGGCACAGTACTCTCGTTGTTTTTGCCATATTGGCTTTGATAAGAAAAGCTCAAAGGATAGAAGCGTCTACGTTGTTTTTGGCAACGAGAGTTCTGTGGCCCTTTAAAGACTAAAGTCTTTAAAGCGCCACAGAACTCTCGTTGTTTTTGCCATATTGGGTTTGATAAGAAAAGCTCAAAGGATAGAAGCATCTACGTTGTTTTTGGCAAAGAACTCTCGTTGTTTTTGCCATATTGGCTTTGATAAGAAAAGCTCAAAGGATAGAAGCATCTACGTTGATTTTGGCACAGAACTCTCGTTGTTTTTGCCATATTGGATTTGATAAAAAAAGCTCAAAGGATAGAAGCATCTACGTTGTTTTTGGCCACAGAACTCTCGTTGTTTTTGCCATATTGGCTTTGATAAGAAAAGCTCAAAGGATAGAAGCATCTACGTTGTTTTTGGCAACGAGAGTTCTGTGGCCCTTTAAAGACTTTAGTCTTTAAAGGGCGGCAGAACTCTCGTTGTTTTTGCCATATTGGCTTTGATAAGAAAAGCTCAAAGGATAGAAGCATCTACGTTGTTTAGTCTTTAAAGGGCCACAGAACTCTCGTTGTTTTTGCCATATTGGCTTTGATAAGAAAAGCTCAAAGGATAGAAGCATCTACGTTGTTTTTGGCAACGAGAGTACTGTGGCCCTTTAAAGACTGAAGTCTTTAAAGGGCCACAGAACTCTCGTTGTTTTTGCCATATTGGCTTTGATAAGAAAAGCTCAAAGGATAGAAGCATCTACGTTGTTTTTGGCCACAGAACTCTCGTTGTTTTTGCCATATTGGCTTTGATAAGAAAAGCTCAAAGGATAGAAGCATCTACGTTGTTTCTGGGTACGAGAGTTCTGTGGCCCTTTAAAGACTAAAGTCTTTAAAGGTCCACAGAACTCTCGTTGTTTTTGCCATATTGGCTTTGATAAGAAAAGCTCAAAGGATAGAAGCATCTACGTTGTTTAGTCTTTAAAGGGCCACAGAACTCTCGTTGTTTTTGCCATATCGGCTTTGATAAGAAAAGCTCAAAGGATAGAAGCATCTACGTTGTTTCTGGCCACAGAACTCTCGTTGTTTTTGCCATATTGGCTTTAATAAGAAAAGCTCAAAGGATAGAAGCATCTACGGTGTTTTTTGCAACGAGAGTTCTGTGGCCCTTTAAAGACTAAAGTCTTTAAAGGGCCACATAACTCTCGTGGTTTTTGCCACTTTGGCTTTGATAAGAAAAGCTCAAAGGATAGAAGCAACTACGTTGTTTTTGGCAACGAGAGTTTTGTGGCCCTTTAAAGACTAAAGTCTTTAAAGGGCCCCAGAACTTTCGTTGTTTTTGCCGTATTGGCTTTGATAAGAAAAGCTCAAAGTATAGAAGCATCTACGTTGTTACTGGCCACAGAACTCTTGTTTTTTTTGCCATATTGGCTTTGATAAGAAAGGCTCAAAGGATAGAAGCATCTACGTTGTTTTTGGTAACGAGAGTTCTGTCTACGTGTTTTAGGCAACGGCCCTTTAAAGACTAAAGTCTTTAAAGGGTCCCAGAACTCTCGTTGTTTTTGCCGTATTGGCTTTGATAAGAAAAGCTCAAAGTATAGAAGCATCTACGTTGTTTCTGGCCACAGAACTCTTGTTGTTTTTGCCATATTGGCTTTGATAAGAAAAGCTGAAAGGATAGAAGCATCTACGTTGTTTTTGGCCACAGAACTCTCGTTGTTTTTGCCATATTGGCTTTGATAAGAAAAGCTCAAAGGATAGAAGCATCTACGTTGTTTTTGGCACAGAACTCTCGTTGTTTTTGCCATATTGGCTTTGATAAGCAAAGCTCAAAGGATAGAAGCATCTACGTTGTTTTTGGCACAGTACTCTCGTTGTTTTTGCCACATTGGCTTTGATAAGAAAAGCTCAAAGGATAGAAGCAACTACGTTGTTTTTGGCAACGAGAGTTCTGTGGCCCTTTAAAGACTTTAGTCTTTAAAGGGCCACAGAACTCTTGTTGTTTTTGCCATATTGGCTTTGATAAGAAAAGCTCAAAGGATAGAAGCATCTACGTTGTTTTTGGCAACGAGAGTTCTGTGGCCCTTTAAAGACTAAAGTCTTTAAAGGGCCACAGAACTCTCGTTGTTTTTGCCATATTGGCTTTGATAAGAAAAGCTCAAAGGATAGAAGCATCTACGTTGTTTTTGGCAACGAGAGTTCTGTGGCCCTTTAAAGACTTTAGTCTTTAAAGGGCCACAGAACTCTCGTGGTTTTTGACCTATTGGCTTTGATAAGAAAAGCTCAAAGGATAGAAGCATCTACGTTGTTTTTGGCAACGAAAGTTCTGTGCCCCTTTAAAGACTTTAGTCTTTAAAGGACCCCAGAACTCTCGTTGTTTTTGCCATATTGGCTTTGATAAGAAAAGCTCAAAGGATAGAAGCATCTACGTTGTTTTTCGAACGAGAGTTCTGTGGCCCTTTAAAGACTCTTTAAAGGACCACAGAACTCTCGTTGTTTTTTGCCATATTTGCTTTGATAAGAAAAGCTCAAAGGATAGAAGCATGTACGTTGTTTTTGGCAATGAGAGTTCTGGGGCCCTTTAAAGACTAAAGTCTTTAAAGGGCCACAGAAGTCTCGTTGTTTTCGCCATATTGGCTTTGATAAAAAAAGCTCAAAGGATAGAAGCATCTACGTTTTTTTATCAACGAGAGTTCTGTGGCCCTTTAAAGACTTTAGTCTTTAAAGTGCCACAGAACTCGAGTTTTTTTTCCATATTGGCTTTGATAAGAAAATCTCAAAGGATAGAAGCATCTACGTTGTTTTTGGCACAGTACTCTCGTTGTTTTTGCCATATTGGCTTTGATAAGAAAAGCTCAAAGGATAGAAGCGTCTACGTTGTTTTTGGCAACGAGAGTTCTGTGGCCCTTTAAAGACTAAAGTCTTTAAAGCGCCACAGAACTCTCGTTGTTTTTGCCATATTGGGTTTGATAAGAAAAGCTCAAAGGATAGAATCATCTACGTTGTTTTTGGCACAGAACTCTCGTTGTTTTTGCCATATTGGCTTTGATAAGAAAAGCTCAAAGGATAGAAGCATCTACGTTGATTTTGGCACAGAACTCTCGTTGTTTTTGCCATATTGGCTTTGATAAAAAAAGCTCAAAGGATAGAAGCATCTACGTTGTTTTTGGCCACAGAACTCTCGTTGTTTTTGCCATATTGGCTTTGATAAGAAAAGCTCAAAGGATAGAAGCATCTACGTTGTTCTTGGCAACGAGAGTTCTGTGGCCCTTTAAAGACTAAAGTCTTTAAAGGTCCACAGAACTCTCGTTGTTTTTGCCATATTGGCTTTGATAAGAGAAGCTCAAAGGATAGAAGCATCTACGTTGTTTTTGGCACAGAACTCTCGTTGTTTTTGCCATATTGGCTTTGATAAGAAAAGCTCAAAGGATAGAAGCATCTACGTTGTTTTTGGCACAGTACTCTCGTTGTTTTTGCCACATTGGCTTTGATAATAAACGCTCAAAGGATAGAAGCAACTACGTTGTTTTTGGCAACGAGAGTTCTGTGGCCCTTTAAAGACTTTAGTCTTTAAAGGGCCACAGAACTCTTGTTGTTTTTGCCATATTGGCTTTGATAAGAAAAGCTCAAAGGATAGAAGCATCTACGTTGTTTTTGGCAACGAGAGTTCTGTGGCCCTTTAAAGACTAAAGTCTTTAAAGGGCAGCAGAACTCTCGTTGTTTTTGCCATATTGGCTTTGATAAGAAAAGCTCAAAGGATAGAAGCATCTACGTTGTTTTTGGCAACGAGAGTTCTGTGGCCCTTTAAAGACTTTAGTCTTTAAAGGGCCACAGAAGTCTCGTTGTTTTCGCCATATTGGCTTTGATAAAAAAAGCTCAAAGGATAGAAGCATCTAAGTTTTTTTTTATCAACGAGAGTTCTGTGGCCCTTTAAAGACTTTAGTCTTTAAAGTGCCACAGAACTCGAGTTGTTTTTGCCATATTGGCTTTGATAAGAAAATCTCAAAGGATAGAAGCATCTACGTTGTTTTTGGCACAGTACTCTCGTTGTTTTTGCCATATTGGCTTTGATAAGAAAAGCTCAAAGGATAGAAGCGTCTACGTTGTTTTTGGCAACGAGAGTTCTGTGGCCCTTTAAAGACTAAAGTCTTTAAAGCGCCACAGAACTCTCGTTGTTTTTGCCATATTGGGTTTGATAAGAAAAGCTCAAAGGATAGAATCATCTACGTTGTTTTTGGCACAGAACTCTCGTTGTTTTTGCCATATTGGCTTTGATAAGAAAAGCTCAAAGGATAGAAGCATCTACGTTGATTTTGGCACAGAACTCTCGTTGTTTTTGCCATATTGGCTTTGATAAAAAAAGCTCAAAGGATAGAAGCATCTACGTTGTTTTTGGCCACAGAACTCTCGTTGTTTTTGCCATATTGGCTTTGATAAGAAAAGCTCAAAGGATAGAAGCATCTACGTTGTTCTTGGCAACGAGAGTTCTGTGGCCCTTTAAAGACTAAAGTCTTTAAAGGTCCACAGAACTCTCGTTGTTTTTGCCATATTGGCTTTGATAAGAAAAGCTCAAAGGATAGAAGCATCTACGTTGTTTTTGGCACAGAACTCTCGTTGTTTTTGCCATATTGGCTTTGATAAGAAAAGCTCAAAGGATAGAAGCATCTACGTTGTTTTTGGCACAGTACTCTCGTTGTTTTTGCCACATTGGCTTTGATAAGAAAAGCTCAAAGGATAGAAGCAACTACGTTGTTTTTGGCAACGAGAGTTCTGTGGCCCTTTAAAGACTTTAGTCTTTAAAGGGCCACAGAACTCTTGTTGTTTTTGCCATATTGGCTTTGATAAGAAAAGCTCAAAGGATAGAAGCATCTACGTTGTTTTTGGCAACGAGAGTTCTGTGGCCCTTTAAAGACTAAAGTCTTTAAAGGGCAGCAGAACTCTCGTTGTTTTTGCCATATTGGCTTTGATAAGAAAAGCTCAAAGGATAGAAGCATCTACGTTGTTTTTGGCAACGAGAGTTCTGTGGCCCTTTAAAGACTTTAGTCTTTAAAGGGCCACAGAAGTCTCGTTGTTTTTGCCATATTGGCTTTGATAAAAAAAGCTCAAAGGATAGAAGCATCTAAGTTTTTTTTTATCAACGTGTGGCCCTTTAAAGACTTTAGTCTTTAAAGTGCCACAGAACTCGAGTTGTTTTTGCCATATTGGCTTTGATAAGAAAATCTCAAAGGATATAAGCATCTATGTTGTTTTTGGCACAGTACTCTCGTTGTTTTTGCCATATTGGCTTTGATAAGAAAAGCTCAAAGGATAGAAGCGTCTACGTTGTTTTTGGCAACGAGAGTTCTGTGGCCCTTTAAAGACTAAAGTCTTTAAAGCGCCACAGAACTCTCGTTGTTTTTGCCATATTGGGTTTGATAAGAAAAGCTCAAAGGATAGAAGCATCTACGTTGTTTTTGGCAAAGAACTCTCGTTGTTTTTGCCATATTGGCTTTGATAAGAAAAGCTCAAAGGATAGAAGCATCTACGTTGATTTTGGCACAGAACTCTCGTTGTTTTTGCCATATTGGATTTGATAAAAAAAGCTCAAAGGATAGAAGCATCTACGTTGTTTTTGGCCACAGAACTCTCGTTGTTTTTGCCATATTGGCTTTGATAAGAAAAGCTCAAAGGATAGAAGCATCTACGTTGTTTTTGGCAACGAGAGTTCTGTGGCCCTTTAAAGACTTTAGTCTTTAAAGGGCGGCAGAACTCTCGTTGTTTTTGCCATATTGGCTTTGATAAGAAAAGCTCAAAGGATAGAAGCATCTACGTTGTTTAGTCTTTAAAGGGCCACAGAACTCTCGTTGTTTTTGCCATATTGGCTTTGATAAGAAAAGCTCAAAGGATAGAAGCATCTACGTTGTTTTTGGCAACGAGAGTTCTGTGGCCCTTTAAAGACTGAAGTCTTTAAAGGGCCACAGAACTCTCGTTGTTTTTGCCATATTGGCTTTGATAAGAAAAGCTCAAAGGATAGAAGCATCTACGTTGTTTTTGGCCACAGAACTCTCGTTGTTTTTGCCATATTGGCTTTGATAAGAAAAGCTCAAAGGATAGAAGCATCTACGTTGTTTTTGGCAACGAGAGTTCTGTGGCCCTTTAAAGACTAAAGTCTTTAAAGGGCAGCAGAAGTCTCGTTGTTTTCGCCATATTGGCTTTGATAAAAAAAGCTCAAAGGATAGAAGCATCTACGTTTTTTTTTTTTCGTTGTTTTTGCCATCAACGAGAGTTCTGTGGCCCTTTAAAGACTTTAGTCTTTAAAGTGCCACAGAACTCGAGTTGTTTTTGCCATATTGGCTTTGATAAGAAAATCTCAAAGGATAGAAGCATCTATGTTGTTTTTGGCACAGTACTCTCGTTGTTTTTGCCATATTGGCTTTGATAAGAAAAGCTCAAAGGATAGAAGCATCTACGTTGTTTTTGGCAACGAGAGTTCTGTGGCCCTTTAAAGACTAAAGTCTTTAAAGCGCCACAGAACTCTCGTTGTTTTTGCCATATTGGGTTTGATAAGAAAAGCTCAAAGGATAGAAGCATCTACGTTGTTTTTGGCAAAGAACTCTCGTTGTTTTTGCCATATTGGCTTTGATAAGAAAAGCTCAAAGGATAGAAGCATCTACGTTGATTTTGGCACAGAACTCTCGTTGTTTTTGCCATATTGGATTTGATAAAAAAGCTCAAAGGATAGAAGCATCTACGTTGTTTTTGGCCACAGAACTCTCGTTGTTTTTGCCATATTGGCTTTGATAAGAAAAGCTCAAAGGATAGAAGCATCTACGTTGTTTTTGGCAACGAGAGTTCTGTGGCCCTTTAAAGACTTTAGTCTTTAAAGGGCGGCAGAACTCTCGTTGTTTTTGCCATATTGGCTTTGATAAGAAAAGCTCAAAGGATAGAAGCATCTACGTTGTTTAGTCTTTAAAGGGCCACAGAACTCTCGTTGTTTTTGCCATATTGGCTTTGATAAGAAAAGCTCAAAGGATAGAAGCATCTACGTTGTTTTTGGCAACGAGAGTTCTGTGGCCCTTTAAAGACTGAAGTCTTTAAAGGGCCACAGAACTCTCGTTGTTTTTGCCATATTGGCTTTGATAAGAAAAGCTCAAAGGATAGAAGCATCTACGTTGTTTTTGGCCACAGAACTCTCGTTGTTTTTGCCATATTGGCTTTGATAAGAAAAGCTCAAAGGATAGAAGCATCTACGTTGTTTCTGGGTACGAGAGTTCTGTGGCCCATTAAAGACTAAAGTCTTTAAAGGTCCACAGAACTCTCGTTGTTTTTGCCATATTGGCTTTGATAAGAAAAGCTCAAAGGATAGAAGCATCTACGTTGTTTAGTCTTTAAAGGGCCACAGAACTCTCGTTGTTTTTGCCATATCGGCTTTGATAAGAAAAGCTCAAAGGATAGAAGCATCTACGTTGTTTCTGGCCACAGAACTCTCGTTGTTTTTGCCATATTGGCTTTAATAAGAAAAGCTCAAAGGATAGAAGCATCTACGGTGTTTTTTGCAACGAGAGTTCTGTGGCCCTTTAAAGACTAAAGTCTTTAAAGGGCCACATAACTCTCGTGGTTTTTGCCACTTTGGCTTTGATAAGAAAAGCTCAAAGGATAGAAGCAACTACGTTGTTTTTGGCAACGAGAGTTTTGTGGCCCTTTAAAGACTAAAGTCTTTAAAGGGCCCCAGAACTTTCGTTGTTTTTGCCGTATTGGCTTTGATAAGAAAAGCTCAAAGTATAGAAGCATCTACGTTGTTACTGGCCACAGAACTCTTGTTTTTTTTGCCATATTGGCTTTGATAAGAAAGGCTCAAAGGATAGAAGCATCTACGTTGTTTTTGGTAACGAGAGTTCTGTGGCCCTTTAAAGACTAAAGTCTTTAAAGGGTCCCAGAACTCTCGTTGTTTTTGCCGTATTGGCTTTGATAAGAAAAGCTCAAAGTATAGAAGCATCTACGTTGTTTCTGGCCACAGAACTCTTGTTGTTTTTGCCATATTGGCTTTGATAAGAAAAGCTGAAAGGATAGAAGCATCTACGTTGTTTTTGGCCACAGAACTCTCGTTGTTTTTGCCATATTGGCTTTGATAAGAAAAGCTCAAAGGATAGAAGCATCTACGTTGTTTTTGGCACAGAACTCTCGTTGTTTTTGCCATATTGGCTTTGATAAGCAAAGCTCAAAGGATAGAAGCATCTACGTTGTTTTTGGCACAGTACTCTCGTTGTTTTTGCCACATTGGCTTTGATAAGAAAAGCTCAAAGGATAGAAGCAACTACGTTGTTTTTGGCAACGAGAGTTCTGTGGCCCTTTAAAGACTTTAGTCTTTAAAGGGCCACAGAACTCTTGTTGTTTTTGCCATATTGGCTTTGATAAGAAAAGCTCAAAGGATAGAAGCATCTACGTTGTTTTTGGCAACGAGAGTTCTGTGGCCCTTTAAAGACTAAAGTCTTTAAAGGGCCACAGAACTCTCGTTGTTTTTGCCATATTGGCTTTGATAAGAAAAGCTCAAAGGATAGAAGCATCTACGTTGTTTTTGGCAACGAGAGTTCTGTGGCCCTTTAAAGACTTTAGTCTTTAAAGGGCCACAGAACTCTCGTGGTTTTTGCCATATTGGCTTTGATAAGAAAAGCTCAAAGGATAGAAGCATCTACGTTGTTTTTGGCAACGAAAGTTCTGTGGCCCTTTAAAGACTTTAGTCTTTAAAGGACCCCAGAACTCTCGTTGTTTTTGCCATATTGGCTTTGATAAGAAAAGCTCAAAGGATAGAAGCATCTACGTTGTTTTTCGAACGAGAGTTCTGTGGCCCTTTAAAGACTCTTTAAAGGACCACAGAACTCTCGTTGTTTTTGCCATATTGGCTTTGATAAGAAAAGCTCAAAGGATAGAAGCATGTACGTTGTTTTTGGCAATGAGAGTTCTGGGGCCCTTTAAAGACTAAAGTCTTTAAAGGGCCACAGAAGTCTCGTTGTTTTCGCCATATTGGCTTTGATAAAAAAAGCTCAAAGGATAGAAGCATCTACGTTTTTTTTTATCAACGAGAGTTCTGTGGCCCTTTAAAGACTTTAGTTTTTGCCATATTGGCTTTGATAAGAAAATCTCAAAGGATAGAAGCATCTACGTTGTTTTTGGCACAGTACTCTCGTTGTTTTTGCCATATTGGCTTTGATAAGAAAAGCTCAAAGGATAGAAGCGTCTACGTTGTTTTTGGCAACGAGAGTTCTGTGGCCCTTTAAAGACTAAAGTCTTTAAAGCGCCACAGAACTCTCGTTGTTTTTGCCATATTGGGTTTGATAAGAAAAGCTCAAAGGATAGAATCATCTACGTTGTTTTTGGCACAGAACTCTCGTTGTTTTTGCCATATTGGCTTTGATAAGAAAAGCTCAAAGGATAGAAGCATCTACGTTGATTTTGGCACAGAACTCTCGTTGTTTTTGCCATATTGGCTTTGATAAAAAAAGCTCAAAGGATAGAAGCATCTACGTTGTTTTTGGCCACAGAACTCTCGTTGTTTTTGCCATATTGGCTTTGATAAGAAAAGCTCAAAGGATAGAAGCATCTACGTTGTTCTTGGCAACGAGAGTTCTGTGGCCCTTTAAAGACTAAAGTCTTTAAAGGTCCACAGAACTCTCGTTGTTTTTGCCATATTGGCTTTGATAAGAGAAGCTCAAAGGATAGAAGCATCTACGTTGTTTTTGGCACAGAACTCTCGTTGTTTTTGCCATATTGGCTTTGATAAGAAAAGCTCAAAGGATAGAAGCATCTACGTTGTTTTTGGCACAGTACTCTCGTTGTTTTTGCCATATTGGCTTTGATAAGAAAAGCTCAAAGGATAGAAGCAACTACGTTGTTTTTGGCAACGAGAGTTCTGTGGCCCTTTAAAGACTTTAGTCTTTAAAGGGCCACAGAACTCTTGTTGTTTTTGCCATATTGGCTTTGATAAGAAAAGCTCAAAGGATAGAAGCATCTACGTTGTTTTTGGCAACGAGAGTTCTGTGGCCCTTTAAAGACTAAAGTCTTTAAAGGGCAGCAGAACTCTCGTTGTTTTTGCCATATTGGCTTTGATAAGAAAAGCTCAAAGGATAGAAGCATCTACGTTGTTTTTGGCAACGAGAGTTCTGTGGCCCTTTAAAGACTTTAGTCTTTAAAGGGCCACAGAAGTCTCGTTGTTTTCGCCATATTGGCTTTGATAAAAAAAGCTCAAAGGATAGAAGCATCTACGTTTTTTTTTATCAACGAGAGTTCTGTGGCCCTTTAAAGACTTTAGTCTTTAAAGTGCCACAGAACTCGAGTTGTTTTTGCCATATTGGCTTTGATAAGAAAATCTCAAAGGATAGAAGCATCTATGTTGTTTTTGGCACAGTACTCTCGTTGTTTTTGCCATATTGGCTTTGATAAGAAAAGCTCAAAGGATAGAAGCGTCTACGTTGTTTTTGGCAACGAGAGTTCTGTGGCCCTTTAAAGACTAAAGTCGTTAAAGCGCCACAGAACTCTCGTTGTTTTTGCCATATTGGGTTTGATAAGAAAAGCTCAAAGGATAGAAGCATCTACGTTGTTTTTGGCAAAGAACTCTCGTTGTTTTTGCCATATTGGCTTTGATAAGAAAAGCTCAAAGGATAGAAGCATCTACGTTGATTTTGGCACAGAACTCTCGTTGTTTTTGCCATATTGGATTTGATAAAAAAAGCTCAAAGGATAGAAGCATCTACGTTGTTTTTGGCCACAGAACTCTCGTTGTTTTTGCCATATTGGCTTTGATAAGAAAAGCTCAAAGGATAGAAGCATCTACGTTGTTTTTGGCAACGAGAGTTCTGTGGCCCTTTAAAGACTTTAGTCTTTAAAGGGCGGCAGAACTCTCGTTGTTTTTGCCATATTGGCTTTGATAAGAAAAGCTCAAAGGATAGAAGCATCTACGTTGTTTAGTCTTTAAAGGGCCACAGAACTCTCGTTGTTTTTGCCATATTGGCTTTGATAAGAAAAGCTCAAAGGATAGAAGCATCTACGTTGTTTTTGGCAACGAGAGTTCTGTGGCCCTTTAAAGACTGAAGTCTTTAAAGGGCCACAGAACTCTCGTTGTTTTTGCCATATTGGCTTTGATAAGAAAAGCTCAAAGGATAGAAGCATCTACGTTGTTTTTGGCCACAGAACTCTCGTTGTTTTTGCCATATTGGCTTTGATAAGAAAAGCTCAAAGGATAGAAGCATCTACGTTGTTTCTGGGTACGAGAGTTCTGTGGCCCTTTAAAGACTAAAGTCTTTAAAGGTCCACAGAACTCTCGTTGTTTTTGCCATATTGGCTTTGATAAGAAAAGCTCAAAGGATAGAAGCATCTACGTTGTTTAGTCTTTAAAGGGCCACAGAACTCTCGTTGTTTTTGCCATATCGGCTTTGATAAGAAAAGCTCAAAGGATAGAAGCATCTACGTTGTTTCTGGCCACAGAACTCTCGTTGTTTTTGCCATATTGGCTTTAATAAGAAAAGCTCAAAGGATAGAAGCATCTACGTTGTTTTTTATTGGCTTTGCAACGAGAGTTCTGTGGCCCTTTAAAGACTAAAGTCTTTAAAGGGCCACATAACTCTCGTTGTTTTTGCCACTTTGGCTTTAATAAGAATAGCTCAAATGATAGAAGCAACTACGTTGTTTTTGGCATAGATAGTTTTGTGTACTTTTAAAGAATAAATTCTTTAAAGGGCCCCAGAACTGTCGTTGTTTTTGCATATTGGCTTTGATAAGAAAAGCTCAAAGTATAGAAGCATCTACGTTGTTACTGGCCACAGAACTCTTGTTTTTTTTGCCATATTGGCTTTGATAAGAAAGGCTCAAAGGATAGAAGCATCTACGTTGTTTTTGGTAACGAGAGTTCTGTGGCCCTTTAAAGACTAAAGTCTTTAAAGGGTCCCAGAACTCTCGTTGTTTTTGCCATATTGGCTTTGATAAGAAAAGCTCAAAGTATAAGCATCTACGTTGTTTCTGGCCACAGAACTCTTGTTGTTTTTGCCATATTGGCTTTGATAAGAAAAGCTGAAAGGATAGAAGCATCTACGTTGTTTTTGGCCACAGAACTCTCGTTGTTTTTGCCATATTGGCTTTGATAAGAAAAGCTCAAAGGATAGAAGCATCTACGTTGTTTTTGGCACAGAACTCTCGTTGTTTTTGCCATATTGGCTTTGATAAGCAAAGCTCAAAGGATAGAAGCATCTACGTTGTTTTTGGCACAGTACTCTCGTTGTTTTTGCCACATTGGCTTTGATAAGAAAAGCTCAAAGGATAGAAGCAACTACGTTGTTTTTGGCAACGAGAGTTCTGTGGCCCTTTAAAGACTTTAGTCTTTAAAGGGCCACAGAACTCTTGTTGTTTTTGCCATATTGGCTTTGATAAGAAAAGCTCAAAGGATAGAAGCATCTACGTTGTTTTTGGCAACGAGAGTTCTGTGGCCCTTTAAAGACTAAAGTCTTTAAAGGGCCACAGAACTCTCGTTGTTTTTGCCATATTGGCTTTGATAAGAAAAGCTCAAAGGATAGAAGCATCTACGTTGTTTTTGGCAACGAGAGTTCTGTGGCCCTTTAAAGACTTTAGTCTTTAAAGGGCCACAGAACTCTCGTTGTTTTTGCCATATTGGCTTTGATAAGAAAAGCTCAAAGGATAGAAGCATCTACGTTGTTTTTGGCAACGAAAGTTCTGTGCCCCTTTAAAGACTTTAGTCTTTAAAGGACCCCAGAACTCTCGTTGTTTTTGCCATATTGGCTTTGATAAGAAAAGCTCAAAGGATAGAAGCATCTACGTTGTTTTTCGAACGAGAGTTCTGTGGCCCTTTAAAGACTCTTTAAAGGACCACAGAACTCTCGTTGTTTTTGCCATATTGGCTTTGATAAGAAAAGCTCAAAGGATAGAAGCATGTACGTTGTTTTTGGCAATGAGAGTTCTGGGGCCCTTTAAAGACTAAAGTCTTTAAAGGGCCACAGAAGTCTCGTTGTTTTCGCCATATTGGCTTTGATAAAAAAAGCTCAAAGGATAGAAGCATCTACGTTTTTTTTTATCAACGAGAGTTCTGTGGCCCTTTAAAGACTTTAGTCTTTAAAGTGCCACAGAACTCGAGTTGTTTTTGCCATATTGGCTTTGATAAGAAAATCTCAAAGGATAGAAGCATCTACGTTGTTTTTGGCACAGTACTCTCGTTGTTTTTGCCATATTGGCTTTGATAAGAAAAGCTCAAAGGATAGAAGCGTCTACGTTGTTTTTGGCAACGAGAGTTCTGTGGCCCTTTAAAGACTAAAGTCTTTAAAGCGCCACAGAACTCTCGTTGTTTTTGCCATATTGGGTTTGATAAGAAAAGCTCAAAGGATAGAATCATCTACGTTGTTTTTGGCACAGAACTCTCGTTGTTTTTGCCATATTGGCTTTGATAAGAAAAGCTCAAAGGATAGAAGCATCTACGTTGATTTTGGCACAGAACTCTCGTTGTTTTTGCCATATTGGCTTTGATAAAAAAAGCTCAAAGGATAGAAGCATCTACGTTGTTTTTGGCCACAGAACTCTCGTTGTTTTTGCCATATTGGCTTTGATAAGAAAAGCTCAAAGGATAGAAGCATCTACGTTGTTCTTGGCAACGAGAGTTCTGTGGCCCTTTATAGACTAAAGTCTTTAAAGCTCCACAGAACTCTCGTTGTTTTTGCCATATTGG
Organism: Emydura macquarii macquarii; assembly: GCF_026122565.2. Classification (NCBI taxonomy): domain Eukaryota; kingdom Metazoa; phylum Chordata; order Testudines; family Chelidae; genus Emydura; species Emydura macquarii. The sequence continues at coordinate 1,279 of NW_027133373.1, read as the reverse complement.
CTTTGATAAGAGAAGCTCAAAGGATAGAAGCATCTACGTTGTTTTTGGCACAGAACTCTCGTTGTTTTTGCCATATTGGCTTTGATAAGAAAAGCTCAAAGGATAGAAGCATCTACGTTGTTTTTGGCACAGTACTCTCGTTGTTTTTGCCACATTGGCTTTGATAAGAAAAGCTCAAAGGATAGAAGCAACTACGTTGTTTTTGGCAACGAGAGTTCTGTGGCCCTTTAAAGACTTTAGTCTTTAAAGGGCCACAGAACTCTTGTTGTTTTTGCCATATTGGCTTTGATAAGAAAAGCTCAAAGGATAGAAGCATCTACGTTGTTTTTGGCAACGAGAGTTCTGTGGCCCTTTAAAGACTAAAGTCTTTAAAGGGCAGCAGAACTCTCGTTGTTTTTGCCATATTGGCTTTGATAAGAAAAGCTCAAAGGATAGAAGCATCTACGTTGTTTTTGGCAACGAGAGTTCTGTGGCCCTTTAAAGACTTTAGTCTTTAAAGGGCCACAGAAGTCTCGTTGTTTTCGCCATATTGGCTTTGATAAAAAAGCTCAAAGGATAGAAGCATCTACGTTTTTTTTTTTATCAACGAGAGTTCTGTGGCCCTTTAAAGACTTTAGTCTTTAAAGTGCCACAGAACTCGAGTTGTTTTTGCCATATTGGCTTTGATAAGAAAATCTCAAAGGATAGAAGCATCTATGTTGTTTTTGGCACAGTACTCTCGTTGTTTTTGCCATATTGGCTTTGATCAGAAAAGCTCAAAGGATAGAAGCGTCTACGTTGTTTTTGGCAACGAGAGTTCTGTGGCCCTTTAAAGACTAAAGTCTTTAAAGCGCCACAAAAACTCTCGTTGTTTTTGCCATATTGGGTTTGATAAGAAAAGCTCAAAGGATAGAAGCATCTACGTTGTTTTTGGCAAAGAACTCTCGTTGTTTTTGCCATATTGGCTTTGATAAGAAAAGCTCAAAGGATAGAAGCATCTACGTTGATTTTGGCACAGAACTCTCGTTGTTTTTGCCATATTGGATTTGATAAAAAAAGCTCAAAAGGATAGAAGCATCTACGTTGTTTTTGGCCACAGAACTCTCGTTGTTTTTGCCATATTGGCTTTGATAAGAAAAGCTCAAAGGATAGAAGCATCTACGTTGTTTTTGGCAAACGAGAGTTCTGTGGCCTTTAAAGACTTTAGTCTTTAAAGGGCGGCAGAACTCTTCGTTGTTTTGCCATATTGGCTTTGATAAGAAAAGCTCAAAGGATAGAAGCATCTACGTTGTTTAGTCTT